>NC_062519.1:33468179-33768179 GCF_022655615.1 Tachysurus fulvidraco
GATTGGCATCTCTGGAAAACTGTCCGTAGTGTGTGAGTGAATGAGAGTGTGTGTGTGCCCTGTGATGGGTTGGCACTCCGTCCAGGGTGTATCCTGACTTGATGCCCGATGACGCCTGAGATTTGGCTCCCCGTGACCCGAAAAGTTCGGATAAGCGGTAGAAAATGAATGAATGAAAGAAAAATAAAATTACCCCCCTTAGACCGTCATTATTTATTTTTATTTTTTGTGTGTGTATGTTAGTGGTTTGGTTTGTGTACATGGTACTGATAACAGTATATAAGATTAAGTATATTTGTACTATTTTTGTTAAACAAATATTTACTTTTTGTGTTAATTGTTTGCCAGCTCTTAATATTAGTGTTTCTGACAAAAGAGCACTGCAAGATTGCAAGTCTGAAGATTTTCATTTGGTTTGGTGCTCATATATTATCTAACCAGTGATAGTCAAATAAATCTCCTTTTTATTGATTGAGTAAAAATCAACTGAATTAACTGATGCTGAATTATGTGAGGCGGTCAGTAATTTACCTACATACTTCTCCTAATATATGGAGAGCTTTGTTAAAAAAAAATGGGCAAGAGAGGTGTATCTGATAGCAGTGAGTAGTGTATTTTGTAATACAGTTTCAATATACTGTAAGGGGCTTGATAAAGGGCTGATTAGTGAAAACAGGTGTGTTGGAGTAGAGAAACATTAAATGTTGATGTGTTATACCTGTAAAAACAGATGCATAAATCTGGTTTTGTTTTGTTCTACAGGCAGAATCAAGTCAGTCTCAGAGTGCATACTTCTTGCCTGAGTTTGCTCTGTCTCCACAAGGAAGCTTTCTGGAGGACACAACAGGAGAGCAGTATCTCACGTACCGCTATGATGATCAGGTAGGCATTAGTTTCTGTGTACAATATAATGATGAAAGTAATTGACTGAGTAATTGAGGTTCACTGAGCAGTTCATTTACACCCAGACTGATGACTTTTTTTTAGTTTGCATTTCCAGTGAGAGGAATATGGTACAATGGCACAAGGTTAAAAAAAAAACTTTTATATTTAGACTTAATATCCACGTTAGAATATGCACATCATCCTCATTATAAAACTCCATGCAGGTATCCGGTGGCTCATTCTGACCTAAAATAGAATACACTGCTGACAACTTTGAAAAGAATTTATATATACATGACATCACCTGGAGAGGTTTGTTTCTACCACAGTGAGGTTATATTTGTTCACTTTGTTTCTGGCATATTGTCTTTAAAACAGCAGGACTGTGCTAATGCTAAAGGCAGTGATTTCTGGTGATTAAAAATGTGTACTTATTTAAAATATGCACTGTAATGATATCCGTAGTTTGATGTGTGTAAGGATGGACAAGAGAGACGGAAGAAATGATAATTGCACATAATTGAAATGTCAGTCACTCAGTATTCATTTCTGATTAATCAAACTATTCTATAAAAGAAATATCATTATCACAGTTGTGTTGTTGTACTGAATGTTGGCATTGACCTGATTGTCTATGGCAGTTTTCCTGCTTGACCTGGATATTCACTGTAACAACACTTTTGCCTGTGCGTGTCACATAAAATGTCAAGTGTCAAGTTAACATAAAACAGGGTTTATTAACCCTTGTATGGTGTTCGGGTCTGTGGGACCCATATTCATAAACATCAATAGTTTTGAAAAACTTTGCTTCCTTGTAAATTTGTTAATTTTTTTCCACTCACAACTTGATTAAATTTGATTCCTTTTTTTAATACATTTTATTAAAAATCAACAAAAAACGAGTAGCACTTTAATCAAAATGTGATGTAATAAAGGTAATGGGCAAATATTAACCATATATGCTGTTTATATTGCTTGTAATTGGGATGAAGTAAACATCTGTAGAGTATTTTAACATAAAATCTTTGATTGTGTTGAATTAAAAACCCAAAAGTGCAGCGGGTCCCCCAGACCCACGAACACTGGCCGAGTAACAAAAATACGAACACCATACAAGGGTTCACAAAAAAAAAAAGAACACGAAACATAGACACTAGGACACCGACTAGACAGGATGAAGACAACAGGAGAAAACCAAAGACGACAGAACAAAACAAAGAATTCTGCGCTGCTTAAGTCAACGCGGCTAAACTAAATACTAATAATAATTATCAGACACATGAGGGACAGGTGTGCAGAGGTGGGGAGGAAGAGACAAGGGCAGGGCAGACACGTGAACAGAGAACGTAAGCAAAAGCACATGGCTAAAGTCCGGGCTGAGTCCTGACAGTGTGATATTGCTGAATTATAATAAATCATTTTAATAAAAAATAAAATAAAAAATAAAATAAACCAAACTTGATTCTGGTTGTAACTAAGCTGTAGAATTTAGATATATATTCTTGAAATAACAAAATATAATATCCGACACTTGCCTTTAAGAGCGTGTAAGTCTGGAATGAGCGGATCTTCCTTTGAGGAAGGAGTTCTATAAGGCTAGAGAAATTTTCCTACCGCCTTCAGGGTTTAAAGGGGAATTGAGGCCACGCGGCCTCATTTCGCCCTCTCTATTAGGCAAGTCCAAGTATGCCAGACTTTTCTGGCCGTTATACGACTCTGCCATGATGGCTATTAATGCACGGATGCTGTGTGCCCCTGCCGTAGCTGTTTTGGGGTCTGTTATGGAAACCTTGCTTTGCTTCATTCCCATATTGGACGTTGTTCCCGGCCCAGTTGTTGGAGGGATCTGCATGTGCTGAAAGCCTGTCCAGGGTTGATTTAGGGTGAGTGTGTAATATATTGACCTTTAAGTGAGCTGTTGCCTGAGAGACTTGGTGGCATGGTGATGATGCTCTTACTGTTATGACATATACTCCAGAGCATATTCTCCTGTGTTTGAGTGTGTGAGTGTGTTTAACATAAGTGTCTTTGTGTTGTGTGTGCTTACAGAGGACTTGCGTTGTAACTAATACTTCCCTTTATGTCCCCTTGTGGAACAATTAAAATGAAATGTAAATTATTTCGATGTTTACTTAGCCAGCTTATCCATCATCTGAGGACGTTTCTGGGGTTTGCCCCTAAAAAAAGTACCTACTTGGCCGCGATACAATAAACGTTCAAAACTAAACAGTGGGCAGTGGATGTATGTGATATCCAACATATCATATGGTAGTAACAGTACACTTTTCCACATATTTCCCATTTCGAAATCATATACCCACTTTTGTAAATTTAGATATAATTATTATAGTTAATATACACTTAGCATTACTTGAAAATGTGCAGTTTTGCAAATTTGGGAAAATAATAAAGATAAGTATTACTTCTCTCTCTTGGATATTGTTATTTTGTCCCAGATTAAACTTTGCCTGTTTGACTTACATGTTTGGATAACAAATTTTTGACTCTTCCAGTTTTTTTTAAATGTTCCAGTTTCTATGACTATTTTTTAAATGTACCTTGTTTTTGTATTAAACTCACCCTGCACTTGCATCACACAAAACAATGTTCATTTACAACCGTATAACTGCAGCTACCGTGACTGTAGGCTGTCTAAAATGTTCAGGCTGGCCCTGGAAACTTTGATCTTTACATAAATGGCAGAATTAGCTTGAATGGATAGTATGTGCAAATTAATTCTCAATTCACACTGCTGATATCAGAAATGTAAACCAGTTCCCATGTTTCACAGCTTTTTCCCCATTTCCCCATTATTGTTCCCTAGTAGCCAATTTCAGGGACCTCCTTCTTCAAACATGCCAAATTATTCCTGCTACTTTGGATTCAGTTAGTCCGAAGGGAAATTAGTGGGAAAAAATGACCAAAAAACCCATAAAATTGCAAATGACAGGAAGTCAAATCTGTCATCTATCTGTAATATTGAAATGTCCATCATGGTTCTACAGCACCATATACAGGGCTGTATATATTATATATTTCTTATACCAGCAGGAGCTTAAACTAATAGACAAAGCATATGTTTCCCTCTGACACCTTCCCTGTCAGGCTCTTTGTGCTGCGTGAGACACATATGCGTACAAGGGTATTCAGAATAGTCTCTCTCCCACAGACTTCTTCAGTGTGTCTAACGTGCTCTACTGCCTGCAATGCATTTATGATCCTCGCCAGCTGTGCCTTCTTGGCTCTTTCTATCACACTAGTGCCAGTGTTTCCACATAACGTGAGTAGGGGATAATGCTGAAATGGATCATGAGATAGATGAAAAAACTAAACGCCCTTGGTCTAAGTGTAGGCTGGGTACATTTTTGGAATTTGGGAGTGTGCTGATTAATTTTTTGCAGAGCGTTGAAGGGGAAGTTGTGGTTGTGAACTGATGGGTTATGGAAGACAAGTAACAATTTGAGGCAGCGTGTGGCGCGTGAAGGCTAATATCACAGGCATGGCTTTTGTGGTTTGTGGCATGGTGACAGTGGGTATTTATAAAAAGAGTGGTTAAAGGATCCACAACTGGCACGTTTAGCTGCTCTTGGCTCTGTCAGTGAGACATTTTGATGTATTGTGGCAGAGAATAAAACAAGTCAGCGTAAAGGGAACCAAGTAATGTATAGCACAAACTTGAAGAATAGCCTGCCCCATGTCACTGAGGACTCATGAACGGAGCAGAAAACTGCTACCTAATCATCTAAAATGAGCTGTAATGTTGAAAAAAAAATTCTTCTTGGCTCAGAGAATGGTGATGAGTGATCCACAGTGACATTATCCATGACTTTTATGCTTTGGCTAAAATTGCTGCAACCAATTTTATATTTAACTTTTCATAGATATTTGAAACATTAGTCTTCTACCTTTATCGACAGTTATATGGGGTTGGTGATGCTGTATCCGACTGTTGCAGGCAAAGGCTACTCTACGTGTGTCATTAACAGTTGTTCCTCACCTCAGTTCTCTTAGAACATTTTATAAAAGGGTCTGTATGCAGACTTTTTTGAGCATCACTACTAACTTAAGGTAGCAATGGGGATTAAAACAACTTATAGTCATACATTTGAAACGCAGAAATTGCTACATAGCATACATTTGAAATACAGTTCAACTGAGACAACAAGTCCTTAATATAATATGAAAATGAATTTCTAATACATGATGTTAATATTAATTTCTGCTTTTTAATCTAGACATAAGTCTCTTGTAAACTTGAGTCCTTATATCTCTCCTCTGTTAAATATTGCATCACTAACTGCATTTGCACAAGAAATGAAAGCCCAATTAGTTTGTAAAAATGTTCATATCCTATGTGAGCTGTGAACCTCGATTGACAGGCTTTATTAGAATTCAGTTAGTGTAGCTGGCAGGAGCTACTATTTTATATAGGGATTATGTTGTGAGGTATGAAATGTAAAAATTTGTGAAAACTTTGTGATATCCAGTCATGACTATCTATTTATCTAGGACGTAAAATAACGGTACCTTATAACAGAAGTAAGTAGACGGTCTTACTTATTTTAGTTCTTACTCTTCCTTTCTTCGATTATATTTAAGACCCTGTTCCTACTGTAGGACCTGAAGAAATAATAAAGCTGGACAAACAACTTTCCACTTGTCTTTCCTATAAGGAATGGTGCTGTTTTTGGTTACACTTCCTTTTTTTTTTACATTTTGTGGGCCAGACGCTCATTCACCCTGACAAATCTCTTTATGGCATAGACAGGATTGAAGTTTTTCCTTATAGTATCCTTGCTTTTATTGTTTGACGTACTCTGCTACTGTATAGATTATAAATTGCATTTCTCAGTTCATGCTGTGATTCATAGTTTACCTTTCAATAAGTTTACATTTTCAATGGCAGCACCGCTCAGTATTAAGGTTACGAGTTTAGGCTCTTCAGTAGGTGATATAGTAAAATTTGATAGATGCAGGGACAGTTGATATAAATATGTTAAGCAGCACTAAACCCACATGTCTTAAAGTGGATTCTTCTGAACCACTGCAAAACAAGAGATTTAGAATTTTCTTCTCTAGCAGACTTCTGACACTGATTATGTCTTTGCTGTTTTTTCCCCCTTTAACCTTTTAGTGCTTTATACTGTATGTTAGAGCAGACTGTGATGAATCGCTGAGCTTGAATGTGTAAGCGTGAGCTTTGTGATGTTATGTGAAGTTTCTAATTGTCCTCAATTAAAATTCCATTCATTCTCAGACACTACTTAAGATGTACTTTATCCCATCAACTACCAGCTAATGTTCACTTTGCCTTCTTCTGCCATGAGTCCCTTGATCTATTTTTAATACACTGTTTCCATGTATCTTGCTCGCCTTCTCTGGGCTCTTGAGTCACCGTTTAAGCTGCCAGAGAGGATGTGTGTAACACTGTAACACGTTTTTTTCTGGGAGCATCCATTTGCTTATGTCTGTGACACTTTAGGAAGCATATAACTTCCTATTTGGTAAATCCTTGCGAATGTCTCATGAGAACTGAAGAATCTTTTAGGGAAGATCTTAGGGGTTGAAGGAAGTGAAAGGCAATACCCACATATACCAAATGAGCAGGAAGAAACGGGTGATACTGTGCTCTCTCAAAGAGCTCAGCATATTTATCTACCTTCATACAGTATCTTAAAATTCTGTCATGTCTATGTTGATAGAAAATAGACTTTTCACATGCTAATTTCACAAATTCTTGTATGCAGATGATGAAATAATTAAAAGTATGACATTATTAGATGTTAATTAACTAAGATTTATTAATATGGCAGGGAATTACAAAATATATGCTTTCAAGGCTCGTCCTTGTGTTACACATTTCACAAGTTTGTGAACTGAACTGAACAGATGAGAGTTTTAGATTCAACGATTCCTACAGTATGCTTGTAATTTTATCAGTGAATTAGGGTCATTACATACTTAAAAAAGTGATTTGCTGAAAGAATGAATGCAGAATTTGGATTACAAACAGTTTCCATTACTTGTTACATTACACTGATTGTTCCAGTGCAGTATTAAAGAGCCAAAATTAGACTTATGTCCCTACTATGTGATTTACTTTGGATAAGGAAAAAGTTTTGGTCCCATTTTACTAGAACGGTTCTCCGTAATTAAGCTAGAAATACTCAGATAAGCATTATCTAGCTGAATTGAAATGTAAATCTTTTTGAGGTTTCCATGACATAAAATATTTTTTCCCAGCACACACGCAAAACATTATTTTATTTTCTCTCTGTCCACTAAGAAGTTCCACCTGCCACCAGAGAAACAGCTTGAAAGCTGCAAAATGGGGCCTTATTATAAAATTCCCCACTCGCCTTCACATTTCAAACACAGTTTTCTCTCGAGGCGGGACTAGTTTCACGCGCTCTCAGCAGGCCTGGATCGGTGCACGCGTTAGTGGCCGTCATGACAGAGTGCAGATGTACAAATTGCCACGTGCACTCCCTGAATTCTGCTTATATAAAACTGATCGAGTGTGACATGTGGTTTTACCACGGGGTCCTTTTGGAACACTGCCTATTCGGGTTGCAGAAAGCTAGAGAGAAGGATGAGACGGCTGGAGTGGTCTTTAGCAAGCAACATCTGGACTTGCCCTAAGTGCTAGTGAAATGTGCCGAGAAATCATTACTTTTACTATTTTTACACACAGACGTGTATAAAAATAACATATTCTTTGCTCTACATTTTGAAGATTTAGTCACACTGAGCCATATTTATTAGTGTTTTAGTAAAGTGTATAAATATTTCCTAGAGAAAACGATTTCCTGCAAATGTTTCCTTAATACTGATTTTTGTGTATTTTGATAAACTGCAATTACATTTAAAGTGCAGATCATATGTAGTTACCCCTAATGAAAGGCAAAGCTCACAAAGAGCTGAGAGCACAAAATGAGGACAAAAAAATTTAAAGAAAATGAATGTCTATTTTTTAAGAAGGTATTTTTAGAAGTTATTTTTAATATTTTGATGAAAATATTATGTCGCAGTGTAACAGCAAATTCAAAGACTGATGGATTGACATCTTTTTGTGAATATCTACAATAGACTTCATACAGGGAAACCGTTTAATATGTTTTTACATTAGTTGCTTAAAATGTTTCATGTTTCATGTATAATTTCTTTTAGTGCAGTACAAAGCTGTTTTATGGTGGTATTATGCTGGTAAAGATGTGAAAAATGTAAGTAGAATTGAATTGTTTTATATTGAATTGTATTAAAAGAGAAAAACACAGGCATCTGTCATCCACACAAACCACCCATCCCTTCAAGCTGTGTTTCAGACAGTACAACTGATCTTAACAAATGATCTGAACAAGGGATGTATTCAGACCAGGTAAAACAAGGCAGTTTTCCAAGAATGCATTTTTCGTCAGTAAAGTTAATAAAAACCATAAGAACAAACCTGCTGCAGGACCAAGTTACTAAGTAGACGTAACAATAATATTGCTCAGAATGAGATAAAACCACAGGCAGTTATGAAATTTCTCTAACAGTAGGTTTCAAAAAATAGAATAATATATTGCATTTAATATAGGTGTTTACTCTATGAAAAATAGGTGATAGATCTAATTGTACAGTGAATAAAAAATAAACCCAAGGCAAGAACTATTCAGGCAAAAACTCAGTGTGAAAATGGTAGAATGGTGGTGTATGAAGTGGTGAAGCTTGCCTGTATGTGCTAGTACTGTCACTCCATACACTGTATTTAAATGTGAGCATACCAACTAAGTAACCTGGTGTCAGAAACTTCTGGTACAATTCTCTACCAGGCCACCGGAGGGGGTGCTAGCAGAAATTCTGGTTGTTGAGGTCACGTGTCTTTTCCCACCTGTTGCTTGTTATGCCTAATGTGTTGCCTTATAAATACCTGCCCTTGTGTATCTGTTTTATTCGTCATTGTTATGTGTCCTGTTCTTGTCATGCATGTTTATGTTGGCATGTGGTAGCCTAGTGCTTAAGGAGTTGGGCAACCAATTGGAAGGTTGTGAGTTCGAACCCAGGTCCACCAAGCTGCCACTGTTGGGCCCCTGAGCAAGGCCCGTAACCCTCAGTTGCTCAGCTGTATAAAAAAATGATAATGTAAGTCGCTCTGGATAAGAGTGTTCATAAGTTTGTATATGTTTCAATTGTTGCACACTGGTCAGAGCTAGTTTGTGTACTTTGTGTATTTGTCTCGTAGTGTATTGTATTGTCTTTGTCTCGCACTGTTGCACATTATGTGGCCAGGAATGAGCTCCATGTTGTTTTTTGGCTTGTTTTATGTAGCTTTATGTAGTTTTTGTTGCACCGTGGTCCTTGAGAAACTGTGTACTGTGTCATATTATTTTTATATATATATATATATATATATAATTGAAATGACAAAAAAAGCTTCTCGACTTCTTGACTTGATTTTACTTGAATTGCAGGACCATTTATTTTGTAAGCAATGGAATTTTGATGCTTCAGATTACCGGGAAAATTAACTGTGAGATGGTATGATACGTTCTTACTGACAAAAGTTGATAAATTTTGTATAACCAGCTTGTAATGTGTGGGATAGAAGGTAAACGATTGCATCAACCTTATGTTTTCGTAATGAATGGCAATCCAAGCATTCTCATGATGGTATCAAGTGAAGGTCAATACACATGTAGGTAAAGCCAAAGAAAGAAGTTCCATAAACGAAACAGGTGCAATACAGAAAACAAAAATATTACGGATTGAGAAATAAAGGTCTAGAAGTGCATGATTACAGTCAGAAAGAGAGAGACATAAATTAGACAATATAATAAAATTAAGATACAGAAAGGTTGTGCACAGTAAGTAAAGAACCAATGCATGGAAAGGGACAGAGACCAGTCTGGAATGCAAATATACATGGCAAAATGAATGAAAGCACACAGAACTAGATACAAAAGCCTTACTTAGTGTTGGGCACTGTCACTGGGGGTTGGGGTTGTTTTTTATACCTATCTATAAACTTAGTTAATATATAAACTAGCTATTATACTATTATTTTCCAGAAGTAAGGTGGTTGCATTTAGTTGTTTCTTTTTTCTCTTATAATCTAGAACAAAACAAGTTTAAATACATTGCTGGCTTTCTATTTGTGTGGTAGCCTGGGAATACAGCCAAAAGAAAAGAAATTGTTTTTCCCTATAATTATAACATACTTTGACATCTCAAATTGAATAAACTATAACTATATTTTACTGAAATGGCTGGAAATATATTATAACAAACACAGTGTTAAATGCTCACATGAAGAATGTCACCGTTTATTCACGTTGTTGAATAGCTATGAGTTATAGCAAAATTCAGCCTAATCGATTCAGTTTGTAATCAGATACTGGCCGTCAAAATGTCTGTGATGGTCCTGTGTGCTACAGTCAGAATGGAATCTGAAACCTAACTTCACAACATGAGAACTTTGCTCCTGCTTTAGGTACAAGCAAGCATATTTCAAGTTCAGACAATGACAAATATTTCAGAAAACTACAAACATGGAGAAATTTTGAAATAAGGCTAAAAATATTGTTTGTGAGATTTTAAGACTTGTTATATCGCGTTTAAATTTTGTCATGTCAGCGCCGGATTCAGCCATGAAATTTCTTTCCCTGAATCCAAACTAGCATCGCAGCATGAATGATTTGGATTCCAATTATCATCACCTACAAAAATCGATCATGTTTGACAGCTGATTACTGATCACTCAGACCTCGACTCAACACACACACAAGCATATTAAGTTACATGATGTCTGTTAATTGGAAACACAAAGACCCGATCTGTTTATTAACCAATAATTGTAATTAGTAGTAACTTTAATTTTGTTGCATAGTTTTTGTGTAGTATCTAGCTAGCTTTAGCTTGGAAACTCTCAACGCATTCATTTTACCTGTCCACAGAATATAAAGTATGTACAAGCCAAGATGGAAGCACAGCGGCTTTGAACTCCCCGTTTATTAATTCATATAGTTTATCATCCAGAAAGCTGCAAACTCAGTTTCACTGTACTTGTGCAAAAAGTCAATATGCTATTTTATGTAAATCCTGCCTCTACTACAATGAGTATTTGCAAACCTTTTATATGCTAACCTGAGCTCTGTTTGATCTTAACTTTTGAAAGTGACAACTTTACACCAGTTTTCTCCAAAGTCATCTAAGAGTTCTGCTTTTATTCATGAGGTAGTGTTAAGGTGATCCTGTTAGTCTGTTAGGCTTCAGTGGAGTTGATATGTTCAGGGGGTCAGTCTCGTACAGTTGGATCCATTTAGTACAGAGACCTGCAGCAGCAGCTGTACACCTGTTGTGTCATTTCATCAGGTCCAAGTTCTCCAAAGGTCATAAATTTTATACAGTGACCACAGGGGATCACATGTGTGGACTCACTTATGTGTATTTAAGTGCGCAAATGCATGTGTGCATGCACGTGTGTTTGTGTGTGTGTGTGTGTGTGTGTGTGTGTGTGTGTGTGTGTGTAGATTTATCTCAGAGTCCCAATTCACTAATCACAGAAAACAAATTGACATTTTGGATTACCTAATTTTGTCTTTTCAATTTCTTTTGTGTTTAAAATGATGAATATTAGCACCGTATCAAAAAATTATAGAAGGTCTGGAAACATTACAGGGTTCTAATTATGTAAATTGGTGTATTTTCTTTTGAAGGTAATGTTGGATGTGTTACTTTTGCAAAAGCCATCAGCAACTGCCTTTAAGAAAAAAAAATACAGATGCTGTATCTGTACAAACCTCAGAGTAGTTCTGATAAATATGAGAGATGGCTGGTAAACTGAGCACTGAATTAGCACAGTTTATCACCTATTGCTTGTTGAATTTTAATCTGCTAATCTGTAAGTTATTTGCAACCTTCTTTTCCCCCCTTAGATATAACTGCATTTTAATTTGTGTATGGATAAATAATTATATATTTTCCAGAAAAAAAAGAAATTAAGATAAACAGATGTAATTTTGATCAGCGTTATATTAAATTAAAGATTCAAAACAGTTATTAGGCTAGCATCTGATTTGCTGCCCCAAAGTTCCTGTCCTGAATATGCACTCAGCATTAGCTTGCATTCTTCTCATTCTGAATGCAGGGAAAAACTGGAACCATCTCAAATCGATAGGTCTGTGAGGGATCTCAACTGGAGGGAAAAGAAAAGCAAGAATGCACAACAGTGCGTATTAAAGGCTCTTCAAGCCAGGACAGTCTCTAGAGTCCAGCATGCTTAAAACTGGCAAGGTTTAACTTAAAGAGAGGCTTTTTCTTAAACATTTGGATCATGTTAAAGTGAGTGAATATCGCACTGAGGTTTGGACTCCAGCATAGACCAAGAGGCAGGCATAAATTAAGTGATGGCCGCAGAAGGGGCTTAGCAAGAACAAAAAATGTAACTCATGTGAAAGCTATTACCTGCTAAATCCAATGAGGGAGGTCAGAGCTGGACACACACATGCATACAGCTCCTCTAAACTATATCTTTACACACTCAAACCAGAGAGAGAGAGATGTAGGGGGTATGATTCACTACAGTTTTATGTGCGAGTTGAAGCAGAAGAACATGACTGTCTACAGTGAGCAATTAAAGCAGAGGATGCAGACCCAAAGGAATGAAACACAACTGAAGAAGAGAAGAGCAAGCAGGAAGAACACCTGCACTCAATCCCCCCTTGTTTGATGGGTTTATAGCCAGAGAAAGGACATTACTTTCTCACACACACACACACACACACACACACACACACACACACACACACACACACACACACACACACACACACTTGCAAGTAACTTGCATGCACCATTCCACTGTATTAAAGAAATACTTGAGCCAAAGTGTTCTGTCTTTTCCTAAGTGCAATGATATGTTTAATGCCAAAATATGTTTATTGTCCAACATCATCTTAAATTTTGAAGCCAGCAGGCTAATGTTGCTAGAAGTAATGGAAATCTGTCTGACCCTCAATCTCTTCCAGAAACCACCTCCAGTTCTTTGGTGCTGTGATCATGTGATAATCTTTACACATGACGAAAACATATAATGTTATGAGAGCAACCATGTTGAACAGTGAGAATATATTTTCTGGGACTTTACTTGGAATCCATTGTAAACATTCTTTAAACTGTCTAGAGATATGTCGTGAAGCAGCCTATCAACTGATTCACAATATTATTTCCTAATGTACATCAATTCACATGGAGTGAATTTGGAATAGTAAAAGGACTGGAGAAAAGCTGATGGTCTATAGAACTAGATCTATTAAAGATCTACTAAACAGCAAGAGCAAAGAAACACGCATAAAATAGTCTATAGCAGGGCCCATCAATTGGTGAATGTGGTCTGAATGTGAACCCAACAAAACAAGAATTAAAATAGAGGCCAGAAAAGACAGGCTTAAAGATGCACACAAACACTGAACAAGAGTTTGCTAGGACATATGGACAAGGGAGTAAAACTAATCAAACTAATCAGGACTGAAGCAGAAAACAGGTGGATGCAATCAAGAAACAATCAGGAGACAGACTAATGATAGAGCAGGCAGACTCAAGACAGAGGATTCATGACCACAAGCTACTCATCAACAACCAGAAACTGGTCAATAAAAATAAAAGAAATACATACAAGATGAAATTATTGTGTAAAGAAGATCTACTACACATCAAATCTAAGCTTAATAACAACCTATAATAAACTATAATATTATAATTAGCTGATAACCCGGTTGATTAGTAACCAGTGTTGATGGTTTGTAGATGTGCTTTTATTGACTGTCAACATGGTATCTGTATTTGACTGTCCAATTAAAGTGTTCTTCTCTCTCTCTCTCTCTCTCTCTCTCTCTCTCTCTCTCTCTCTCTCTCTCTCTCTCTCTGTCTCTCTCTCTCACTGTCTTTATTTATTTTATTTTATTTTTATTTTGCACCCTGGGCCCCACCTCCTGATGTTTGAATCTGGCATTATACCACAAAGGTGGAAGTTATGTTCATGATAATATAATTTGAAATTACTTAAATGTCTAATAGTATTTATGCATGAAATCCAAGTGAATACTGTTTTTACTGTAAGTCAGTAGTTACTGTATGTAATGGGGATATTTTAGTAATTGTAATTGACAGTTGTAATAATTATAGTAGTTGGTAATAAAATAGTATAATAAAGGGCTGGTTATTCATCAGTTCTATCTTGATTTCCAAGTTGTTTCCCAAATAACATGTAAATTCTGTATACTGTATATTATACTATTATATAATATCTTAGTGGATAATACTTTACCTGACAATTTAAATTAGGTACTTATTGTTTTACAGACCGCATCCCATGTTCATTCTTTTTGTTGTCATTTTGTAGTTTAACAAACGAGTGTCTTATGCTGATTGACCCATTTAAAGCCATAATTACTACTTACCATAGTGTATCATGCAATTAGCCACGTTGCACGTCTGTCGAACAGATTATTCTCCAAAAGATTCCGTGGCACAGTGAGCTTTCGTATCCTTTAGCTTGGAGCTTGAAAGAATAGAGATGGCTTAAAATGTGTGTGTGAGTACAAAAGTGAACCATTACGAATTGTTCTTGGCTCTAAGCATGTTTCTATTTGAAGATGCTCCTGGGTCATGCTTTCAGCTTGAATCGATAAGATTTGCTCAAAACAGTTTAAAAAAGTTACAACAGTACTCGTGTCCAGAATCAAGTACTGTAATTTTAACCACAGTCTATGCATTGAAAGGACATGTGATGCTCTGTGAGAATGATCTAAAAGATCTGTTGTGCATTTAAACTGGCATAGAATAATGGTTAAATATAATTCTGATGTATATGTAATATAAACATGGCTGCATGAAAAATGTTCAGATATCACTAAACGTTTACTACTACAAAAATATGCTAAGTTAAATACATTACAATTATTCCAATATTAGCTTCTGGGGTTTCATTTTCATGGTAGGAGTGTGGGTGTGATTAGCAGATTTTGGTGTTTCAGAAACTGTTGCAAGCTATCTGTTGTATTATAGAAATTAAATTCAAATAGTATTTGCTATGGGTTTGATTCTGCTGGATGTGAATTCTGTATACTATGTTGCTAGTGTTGTAAGTTTTTGAATAGTTCAAGCCTTCGAGTTGCAGGACATACTCTGTTTGACATGTCTGTTTTGTGTATGCATTTTTTAGGTTGCCATCGCACAATTTATAATCTAATAAAACATTGGGATTAACCAACAATTGGGAAAAACAAAAATACAGGGTCACTGGTTAACCAGGAGTTACTGTTTATTTTGATGAAACATGCTGATAAACTTTCAAAAAAAATTCTTGAAATTCAGTTAGCTGGACTGAGTGTTGTAGGAATATTAGTTTGAGATTCATACACACCAGAGTTATGAAATGAGTTCTGAAATTAAATAAGTGTCAAATTTATGGATGACAAAATGGACCTGTGGCAACAAACTCTCTGTTTATGTTCTCCCAGAAGCAGCCAGGCATGACCATCAAAATGTATGATTTAATAGGAAAATTGTAAGAAGGACAAAAGAACACTCGCCTCAAGACCATTTTCTCAGAGTAATGAATTAGTAAGTAGCTACAGTTGCCCTTTTCTTCTGCTGTGAATCCTAATGACTGAGAGGGGGACTGTAAAGTCTTTTATGAAAAGACGTTAACATTTTCTAAGCCAGCTCATGTAACTGACTGCAAGTTAGTGTAAGTATTAAAGTTATAAAGCCTATTAAAAGTAATTGCCATAATGAATTTAATTTAATGGTGATCGTTCAAGACTCTTCAATTCTAACATGCACTGTGGTATGCTTTTATAACATGTAGATTATTTTGATGGTTACAAATGGCAAATAAGTATACATTCACTGAAAGCTTAGTCCAAATGACATTTTTAAAAATTTCATGCTTAAATATCATCATTTGTGTACTACCTTTTAATTTGAATGTGCTTTAGGATGCTTGGATATTGTCTCTTAGAAGGTAATTATCTGCTGCTCTTATCTCATTTATTCAGTGTAACAAAAGTGCTATGAAAATAAACCTTTTTTTCCCTTTTTTTTAAATATCTTAACTGATCCTGAGAGAGAGAGAGAGAGAGAGAGAGAGAGAGAGAGAGAGAGAGAGAGAGAGAGAGAGAGAGAGAGAGAGCTTGTCATTAGTTTTTGGTAGAATGTCATGACATCAGGAGACATGGCATTAGATTAAGATGTACTGTAACTAGATTCAGTTTAAGGTACTGTGGTGCTACATTGAGGCGTCATACTTTCAAGGCTTTTTTGCTCTTTTTTAGTCACAGCAATCAGTCAGTACCATTTATTAGCCTAAAACTCTAATAGATTAATGCTGAATTGCAACAAAGGGCATCGGCTCAAAGATTTTCCGCTGTGTTGCTTTCCTCCTGGGAACCACAAGCCACTGGCTTTGTTAAAGTGAGAACCTCTCTGGGGTAGCTGTGTATCCACCTGCTTTGTGTCCAAATACCCACAAAGCGTTAGCGCAGGGAACTGCAGTAATTCATTTATAAAAGAAGGAGCTGGGTGAAAATCGTGTTAGCCTTTGATTGCTTCCATTGTGTAGAGTTAAACTGGTGAATTTACCCTTGTTTTGACCCTCTTGATTTGTATTTGGCTTTGAGCCTTTTCTTGAATTCTGTAGAGAATGTGAACTTTGTGCAGTGCATTGATCAAAGGCAGTAAATGGCTAAGGTTAAGCGTGTGTGTTTGTGTGTGTGTGTGTGTGTGTGTGTGTGTGTGTGTGTGTGTGTGTGTGTGTGTGTGTGTGTGTGTGTGATTGTGTTTTCAGTCCTAACTTTGTTTGATATCTTGTTCCCAGTTGCTTGTAGTCCCTGTAAAAGGGAAACTTTCTCTGAGATTTCCTGCTCTTGGAATTGTTATTGATGTAACAGAAAGATAAATGTTTTTTGTGTTTTCTTTTGTGATGACTTGCACCCATTGATTTATGGAACAATTAATTAAAAAATGGGGAATTAATGAGATTAAAAGAATAGCTCAATGATGTGACTTTTATCATGATTTTTATCAGTTTACTTTAAAATTAAGTAAACTATTCGGAAAACCATACAATTATCTGTATGTTATACAATCGCTTACATTTATGTTTACAGCATTTAGCAGAGGCTCTTATCCAGATAATCATATAGAATTGTATTTGCTAATTTTTAAATTATGTCTCATATCTACACCAGGTTACGTATGTAACCCGCTTCACTGAGAAAGGAATGAGACGCTGTGTCAAGGCTGAATGCTCCTTGTGGAAGCTGTGTCTGAAGCTCTGTGTAATCATGCCAATGTATTGGCTCAGGAGGTCATGTGATGAAGCGGAGCATTGCAGAAAGACCATAAAAGGGCATCTATGTCACATTACTCCAGCTTCTATTTGTCTGAAGGAAGCACAAGTGGATGCCCAGAGTGTAGCTAACAATGCAGCGTCTCATTCCCCTCACATAATCTGGTGTAGTTCCCTTTCAAGGGAACTCAATGCTTCATCATAGCTGATGCTCTCACAATGCTTGCCTTGCCTAGAGCCCCAAAACTGCAAGCTGGCAGGCGATAACTCAGGAGGCAGTAAAACATAAGGACCACTTACCTTGATAAAGAAGATAATAAGACAGACAATAGACACCAACATACACAGAGCGCTTCCTGAAGACAAAGAAGCTGGAGTAATCTGACATAGATGCCCTTTCATGATCTTGTTCTGCTAAGGGAACTATTTGAACCTAAGAATTTAGAATTTGCGATCAAAAAAAGTGCATGATGTCTCCTGTTGTTTTCATTTGATGTAGACAAAGTGTAGTGTCGGCCTAATTGTATGGGATAAGAATAGTCAGAAATTAATATATGTTTGTATTAACATTAACATTAACATTTTATTATTCAGTAATAAAAATATTTTACACAACCAAGACATGTTTTTCTTTCCTTTTTTTAATTAGGATGGGATGATGGAAAAAAATCCAGATTTGATGTACTAGAGTGTTATGGGTTCATTTCTGGGAAAAAAGCTTTCATAATGCTATTCAGAAAAACACACACTCAAATAAACAATTGCAGTTTCTTAAGAGACTAGTACATCAGTTCAGTTTATCAGTTCATTTTAAGAACAATCTTAAATATTAATAGTGACAGGTATGACCTACTACATCATCATTTATACTGTAAACACTATGAAATTTGTGGCTAATTTGGAAACTTATAAATTTACAATTTATAAACACCATGTTTTAATCAGTCACTTTATTGCTAGTAATCTGATTTTTTTATTTTTTATTTTTTATTTTTTAAATTATACTGCTGCAGAAGGTTACAAGTTTACATTCATTTGGATTTATTATGATTTCTGTTGACAGATGTATTCTTAATCTACTAAATATCAAAAACCTTCTTTCAAAAGTGTATATCTTAGCATGTTAACATTTTTAGATGTCAGCAAAATGGATTTAAAACGATACACTATTCAGCCAGCATTCTAGACATAAATGCTTACATAAAGAACTACGTTTAACTTGAAAAAGGTAACAGGCTTAGAAATATGTTTAATAATCAACTATGTAAGTTATTTTATTTATTTTAATATTGCCATTTGCAAAAATATTTTGCAGATACTTTTCAGGAAGCTGTGATTAACCAGTGAATCCTGAAACAAATCAGTGAAACGTTTTTCTAAGAGTATATGGACTGGATGTGTGTAGGTCTTATGCTATGTGTATTTTATTTAATGGGGACTTTGGATTTAAATGTGATTACTTTGGAACTTCTGTTGAAAAAAAATCGTTTCTGTATCTTATATTGGCTAAAATGTACTTCTCAAATGCCGATGGAGCGTTTTGTGTGTTGTCAGTTCTGATTTTATATTTAGATTAACTTCAATGGCACTGAACTCTCTGACTGAACATACACACTCATACGAGTGGGGAGTGTGGTTTTGGATGGCGTATGCAGTCTCATAAATCTGATGACTGTGCAGCCGTTGGTGTTACCTGGGGAACCCAAAGAGCAAATTTTAAAGTTATTCAGTCGACTGCATCACTTAACACAAGATCCAAAAATATTGTTACAGACACACACTTGTGAAGCTGAACTATCGCATTCAGTGTCTGACCCTTCAGCCATACACACATTTGGTATCAACTCTCGTTTTGGCAGATCGGCCATGGTCCCCTACCTCTCCGCATGAAATATGAACTGTGTGCAGTCATAATATTGTTTCAGTTCTTCTTTGCACTGTGCTTGGTTATTGCTTCATGTCAGCTCTAGGCGTCTGCTAATATGAAACTTTCAGATTATGATAATTTCATAATTATCAATTTGTTATGATTTTATCGTGAATTAATTAATTTTATGATTGTTTTTCTGAATAGAAAACGATATCAAAATAACATTGTATTTCCAATTTCCATTATAAATGAGAAGAAAGAAAGAAATATACTAGATATGTACAACATACACACATACACACAAACACAAACACACATTGTGTGCATCTGCAGTTCACCCACCTCAAGCACAATTGACACCCTGGTTGCAGAACCAGGCCAAGCCCCAGGGGGTGGAAAGGCACCCTGCAGTTTTCAGTCAAAGTTCCCAAACCCATGCAGCTGGGCAAAACACTAGAATCCACAGAGGAATGCCAACACCATATGAGCCAACAACTTTGCCTGTAATGTGGGCAACCAGGACATTGCTGAAACCCAAACCATAAGTGTCCTAGGTGAGCCTGAATGAATGTCCCTTCAGTTTAACCCGTAATGCTTTGCCATGACACCACAATGCATCACCTTACAGCACTTGTGGACTCTGTCTCTGCCATAAAACTCATTCACCGCTAGTTAGTAAAGGATCTCAAGCACCCTGTGCTAGCCTGCTCAAGATAACTGCCATGGATAACTGGCCTATTGGAGAGGGCTATATCACAAACCCAAATAGCTCCTGTAACCCTTCAAATCTGACTTTTTCATGTTGAAATTCTGCTTCTCATCATATCCTCACTATCCAAATAGATTATTCTGGGATTCTCATGTTTCCACATGCATAACCCCCAGCTGTCATGGCAGGATAAAGAACTCACCCACTGGGCATCATTCTGTCATTGCCACTGTCTTCAAGGTTTTGTCACACGTCCTAGCCTCTCCACATCCATCGGGAGCCCTTCATCATACTGCACCAGCAGAATTCCCCTGGAGTACCACGATCTCCAAAAGGTATTCACTAAAGAGCATGCAATCAAGCTACAATAACACCAGCCATGAGATTGTGCCATCAAGCTGTTACCTAACTCCATACCCCCAAGAGCAGAATCTATCCTCTCTCTGTACTGGAGACCCAAGACATGGACAACTATATCGAAAAAGCCCTGGCTGCAGGGTTTATTCACTCCCCTGTGTCACCCGCCATCGCAAGATCAAGAAGAAAGGTGGTGGGAAGAGATCAAGCATTTTGTGGACTATTGTGGACTCAATTCCATCATAGTCCAGTATCCATACCCCCTTTCACTGGTCCCACCAACCCTTGAACAACTCTGTGAGGCCCGTATCTTCACAAAGTTAGACTTGAGGAATGCTTACAACTTCATCCAGATAAAAGAGGGGGATGAGTTGAAAACTGAATTCCACATCACCAGTGTATACTACAAGTAGGAACACAGAACCTATTGAGAACCATGTGGAACAAGAATGGACTTTTCTCTCCCGTCAACCAACTTTGTGTCAAAGGAGAGAAATGCCACGTATAGACCCAGGACAAAGAACAGCAGGCTGACGCCATGAAACCATCCACAAACTGTGTCTGTGACCCAGGCTGGAGCCCCTCAAGGGACTCCCTACAGCTATGAAAACTGCCAAGGTTTTCTTCCACCACTTGTTCCATGCCTATGGCCTTCCGGTGGACACTGTGTTTTACAGGGTAACCCAATTTACCTTCCATGTATTGGCGGCCTTCTGTGAGCAACTAAGCATCAATATCAGCCTCACGTCAAGCTCCCACCCATAGGCTAATGGCCAAGCTGAGACACAGAACAAGGAACTGGGCTGTTACCTGCACTTATACTGTAGCCAGGAACAGTATCTCTGGGGTGAGTCCTTCCCATGTGTAGAATATGCCAAAAATCATGCACCCACTCTTTTACGGCCCTCACTCTATTCCAAAGTGTCCTGGGGTATCAACCACCCCTGTTCCCCTGTCTCAGGGACTTGTCCAATGTTCTGGCCATAGACAACTGGGTCCAGTTGTAGCTAAACTCTGTGTACCTTTCCAGAGGGCCATCAGGCTCCAGTTCCTGCAGGCCAACCGCTGGAGGCACCCACATTCTTTGTTCCAACCTAGCCAAATGACATGGATTTCCACCAAAAACCTGACATTCTGGACCCTTGCTAGAGGACAGGCCATCTCCAAGGTCAACGTGTACAGTATATATATATATATATATATAAATAGAAAACTAACTATACAATAATAACTTCAGTATGGAGGCAGTATAAATTCCTGGTCATTAGAATAATAAATGGATTGACTGCCTACTTTCTTCACAATGGATATAATGTATATAATTGTGGATATGACTGTCAGGATCCCTTCGAATCTTTAACGTTGATGACATCCATCAAACATGATGGATCATGGTTCAATCATTTGGGCCAAATAGAAAAATGCCCTGAAGTGACCAGCCTAAAATGAACAGTGACAGGAAAACAGTAATATCGACCCATGCCTGATTAGCTGTTGAAGCTTCTGTAGCTGTAACATACTGTTGCAAGTACATACTGAAAGTAGTCCTGGGAAAAAACTAAAGGATTTGCACTTATGCTCTTTCTACAGATAAGGAAGGACTGTTGGATCCCTGTTTTTGGAATCATGATCTACCCTCTGAGAATGTCACTCTGATGTCATCATATCTTAAGGCTTATCCGTGTCTCTCCACACTATAGGAGACTACATCCTGTTGTTGTGGAGGCTGGCTCTCCGCTGGCCTAAAATGCTTTTCTCTATCTGTCTCCAACACTGTGCGATTTGACAGTGGAATTTCCCCCTTACTTGCTCAGTGTCTGGCCAGCAGCTAGCTGCTTGTTTAATAGGTCAGCTCATCCCTGGGGAACATGCTGGTAAGAATAGCTGAATGTCATGGAGGCCTGTTTTGAACTTAATTATGGGACACGGACGAAAATCCCAAGAACAGCTGCTGTTCTAATACAGGTACCCTACAGGTTTTTTAACTCCTCT
This sequence comes from Tachysurus fulvidraco, assembly GCF_022655615.1. NCBI lineage: Eukaryota > Metazoa > Chordata > Actinopteri > Siluriformes > Bagridae > Tachysurus > Tachysurus fulvidraco. The sequence continues at coordinate 33,490,326 of NC_062519.1, forward strand.
AATTCCTATAATAAAGCTGCTAAAAAGTATTCTACTCATCAGATGATTATTTATTATCAGATGTTAAATTTACCAAGCAATGGTGTTGACTGCTTGATATTACTGGAAAGATATAGTTGTGATTGATGATCCATGAGCAGGTGTAGTGAAGATGAAGTTCACTGAAAACACAAATGCTGTGTTTAGATGAAGCAGCTCTGCTTCTTGACAAAAGTTAATCCAAACTCTATATGTTGAGACAAGAATTTCCAGTGTATTATTCCTAGTTCTCTTCCCATTTCTGAATTACCTTTGTTTCCATCTAGCCACACAAATGATCAACTGACAGTACACAAACTTAGATATCTATTTTTGAGACAGGCTAGACATGTAGTACACTAGACCATAAATGCGAGACTCTATGTCTAGGCTATTTTTAAGATAAGATCTAGACATGTAGTACGCTAGACCGTTAGTCTTAGTCTATGGTGATCTGGCATGCATTCACATATTTTGAGAAAACATTTGTATAATCACAACAGTTGTCTTTTTACATTAAACTTTCGTGTTTATTAAAATATCTAAATATCTCCTAAACCCCTCATGAAAAAAATTAAATACATTGATTGGCTCACATCTGCACAGAAAACTCAATATATATTGGGTGACAATATATGTGGACTTTTGTGATCTCTTGTTTGTCCATGCTTTCCTCTCACTTCACAAAAACATGCCAGAAGGTAGATCCAGAGAAACCTAGGTAGCAAGCTGAGTTATTTATACCTAATCTACCTTCAATCAAATTGTTCTAAAGAATAGAACAGAGAATTCTTTTGGATTATTAGTGAAATCGGTATTTGATAGTACGGTATCAGCATAATTAAACAGATCTTCTAAAACTGTCATGTTCATTTCTTTTTGAAACATTTGAAAGTTGTTCCCTTTAATTTGCTTTCGTTTGAACTCTATTTGTCATGCATTGTTTGCTATCACAGAAACCACCAACACAGCTTGCATTGTCTGTGGTAGCCTATAAGTGCTAAAATCATTAACAAACTCCAAATGAACGGGCAAATCAGAGAACACAACAACAAATCCAAACAAAAAAGAGAACCATCTTCAATCTCAAAAACCAGACAACTAAAAACAACAACAACGACAATAACAACAATTTAAATCGAACCAAAGCATCAAAACAAAACAGCTCTTTTGTAATGCATAATGACATTATTTGGACATCACTTTTTCTACGATATAAAAGATAGACTATTATTCATTTTCATCAGGGCCTCCAGGAGAATCTTGAGGAGAATATTTTGTCTTTGTTGATTCACTAGATTATTCTCCATCATCATTATTAGTATATACAATGGATATACCATTATTTTGTGGGAAGCATCCATGTCTATCTTCCTGCAACTTGTCTTTCGTAGCTGCTGTTTGTCAATTGTAAATGATTGGCTGGGAGATGAGGGATTTCCTTTTGGAGACTATCCATCTCTGTGTGCAGATTCATTCCTCATGTCCGTCATCCTTTCTCTCTTTCACTCCGTTTCTCTCTCTCTGACACAGTGAGTTGGACAAGTTGCTTCCCCACATTAAAGGCATGGAGCTTTTCCAAAGCTCTTCATTACTGACACAGACCTAGCCTTGTTATCCTGGTGGGAGCTACACCTTGATTAATTTCCCATCGGTTAAAGCCTGCCGGGGGGAAAAATGTGCAAAAGATAGGCTGATATATCTAGTGTGGATTGAGACATGGTCTCCTTAGTGACTGTTTTATTTACTTTTCGCTGCATGCATTTGGTATGAGTGTAAACACAGGTTGTGATTATCTCCGAAACTGTATTTCTTCTTGACTGGCTGGTGGATTAACCTTTATCTTTCAATTTGCACAACAATATAAAAATTTATCTGTTCATCCTTGCATTTAGTTTCCCAATTAATACTATATTTTATATAGTAAAATATTTACAATGTACAATTTACAATGTCTTTTCTTAGCTCATGTTCTTGGTCATTATGATACAATGATATAAAACACTATGAACCTCCTGGATTTCTCATAATTACTTGACATTACACAGACACTGTTTCAAAGACACTGATCCTAAGTGCAAATATTCCCACTCCACACACCCCCCTGCTTTGCGAATGACTTTCATGCCGCCTTCTTTTAGCATGGCAGCAGCAGTACACACACATCACCAGTGTAAGTTTCCTCTTACTTCCCAGCAGTGCTGTGATCATGCTGTGATCAGAAGCTTCCCTCTCACCAAAGAAAGGAAAGCAAATGCACACGGGAAACAAATACATGTCACAAGATTATTTGCAGGTTTGCACGGTTAACCCATCTGATCTGTTTCATCAAAATAATATATTTCATAATTTTTTTTATAAAGGTGTCAAAATATTAAAACTAATTAATCAAAATAAGAGAACAAGTGACTGGCTCATTTTTATAACTGACTATTTATTACCTACCTACCTACCTAAAGCCCACCCACCCACTCATCCACCCACCCACACACCCACCCACCCACCAAATCACTCACTCATGCCCTGATTTGGGTTATCTACCCAGCTGTGTGTAGAAAGGTATTTTATATCTATACAAGCAAGAACCCAGTTGGTTTCCAAGCTACAATACTACTGATCTCTGGTCTGATGCCAGGTTAAATCATCTGATGACAGTGCTTGTCATCAGATGATTTAACCTGGCATCAGTCCAGAGAGGTGTTTGTAAAGAGACTTTAGTGTCACAGAAGTCATGTGCATAACTGTTCAACTTAAGACCATTCAACTAATGACAATGTGTTTGCTCCAAATGGCTGCACTGAAAACATAAATTCATTTTATTAATGTTTATTTATATTTGTAGTCACTCCAGCATTTTTGCAAGAATTCATTTCAAACAGGCTGAAATAATTGTGTTTAATTAACCATATTTTTGAATAATTATGCAGGATCTTTATTACTTTTTGGTCACAATTGAATACATTAAAAAAACAGCAATAATAGTAATAAGACCAACAAATATATTATAAAATGTATTTTGAACAAAAATTCTCATGATGCACTCTACCAGAAATATTTTTTAGCAAAAGAAAAAGTTTAGGCTTATTACAGAGCCATGGTAAGTCACTAATGACTGTTTATATATAACTTAAAGGCCAAATATGTTAATATATATTAAATATGGGTTTAAAGACCAATACAGAATGCTGGAATTACTTGGGGAAAAAACATCTTGAGCTAAACCAGAAGTTGAATTAAAAGTGATAGTCAGTATACAGGATATAAATAGACCTGCATCATCTGAAGTGATATAAATCAAGTGAAATAAATTAAATGTCATTATTAGGCTACATAAATGATTCCATGTTTTTTCCATGTTAATATCTGTCCATACCATGTGACCAGAATTAAACCTATGTTGACACAATGGGCTGTAAATCTGCGATAATATGGGAGCATTAACTATACTCAGTGTTCACTGGTTTAAATTTGTGTGTCTGTGTGCGTTTGCGTGTGTGTGTGCGTGCGTGTGTGTGTGTTTGTATCAAACTTAAATCTGCTTTTCATGCAATTCATCATGTTGATTTATGTAGCAGCTGTTTAGTCCTACATTCAAAATGAGCCATTTTTTGGAGCTTTTTGGTACGTACTGAACATCTGTCTGGTTCAGAGGTGCATGAAAACAAATCACCATCCAGACATTTGTGTTCAACTGTGGACACAACCAGGGTGATATAATCCCTATGAAACTCCTAACAGTTGCATGTTCCCTTATTTTAGGCAAAGTCAACATGAGGAAACAACAACCAATTTTTGCATTTTTCTTAGTTTTCTCTTGCAACCCAAGGGTTTGCAGACTAAAAAGTCTTTTCTTTTTATAATTGATTTTGATGTCTAAGAAAATCTACTACCCTAGATTTGGCAGTAACACACTGATTCAGCCCAATGAAAATAGAATAATTTAACAGAGGACAAAAGGGTTTTTAATACTTTGCAGAAACTAATGCTTTGCAGATTCTAATACTGGAGTGAACAGAGCAGAACATCTGCTGTGACCTCACCCTGTTTTGACCTAAGTAATGTGAGCTATTTTCATCCGTAGTTAGTGTTTAAACAACTATGGTGAAAACTGTTATTATTTAATTTATTTTGTCCAAAAATGAAATTCTACCTAATATTACTTTGACTACTGATATGACTTAGCCTTTCATATGACCTTTTATATTGGTCCATGTTGATAGAATTCTACACCCTCATGAAAACTTGGTTTCAATGCAATAGCCAAGATTAAATAATTTGTTTTTATATTTATGACACACATTGGATTTCATTTGATTAATGAAATGAGCACATTTCTCCAATTATCTCAAATGTAGTGATCAGCCAAGGCATTTCTGCTGTCCAGGCTTGGCTTCTTTACATTTGCACTCAAGCTATGAGGATAATGTAATAGAAATATAGATGTAGCTTAGATGCAGTGGAAGCCTATAGTATTTGAACTGTATACTTACACTATAGTCTTACCTTGAAGCATGTTACATCAATCAGACTTTCTGAAACTGAAGGGAAATCTTATATCTATAGAAATAAACTAAATGGTGTTCCAGAGCTAAAAGAGTAATTGGAGCCATTTTGGAATGGAATGTCTGGAATCACTTTCTTCCTCTGCATATAGTTTGACATCACTCCATGCAGGCTACAGACTTGGGTAGGAGAAGTGATTTGGAGGATAATGAAGTTAACCTAATATTTAAATCAGTGCATGGTGCAAAGAGCAGACCAAGTGAAATCTAAACACTAAAAGGTTGAACTAAGAGAAAGATATGTCAGTGATCACGTCTGCACTGATTTCCGAGTCTTTAATTATCTCTTGGTGCTTGAGAATGGATCAGAAACAAAACAAAACAAAACAAAACAAAAAATGAAGTTGATAAATCAGAAAAAAGGTCCTTGGCTGACTTTCTTTCGACCAATCATGATGAATTGAGGCATTAGCTTTCTCTCAAGTTGTAATATATACCAAGATGGAAAACCCACAAATTATATAAGCTACCGGTAAATATCGTTTGTTGCTTTAGATACCTTTTAAACATTTGCTTGAAATAAATGAGAGCTGACTTTTCCCACAGGAGTCGAACCCAAATTCCAATAAAATTCTTGGAATTAATTTCTAACTTGGGGAAACTGTCTATGATTATATGCTGAACATGCATCGAGAAGTAATTTTTAATTCTCCCACTTTGTAAATTCTACCTTGACAGCATCATGCGTCATGGGGTTTTGGGTAATTACATTTTAAACACATGTTAAATTTTTCCTGTGTCTCAGATTGGTCCTCTGTCTGTCTCTGTTGATTTAATATATTTTCCAGTGGTCTTTAGTACTTGTAGGTGATATATGTTTGGTAATTCGTTGAGCACCTAACACCCAAATCACTTTACAGCATTAACATTGACTACAATGATGACTCTCTTAGGGTCAAAGTCGTGCAAGTATGCATGTTCTCTGCATATGGAGCTTTAAAGCGAATTGCTCAGTGTATATGTTAAACCTCAGCAGTGCAGGGGATTTGCATTCTGTATGATTAAGTTATGTGACTTAAAGTCAAAAATAAAACATACCTTTAGCTTTTAAATCAATGTGGACAATTTGATTATTAAGAGGGTGACGATTTGTAGATGTTTTATCTGCCTCAGTACTATTTTTCAGATGCTGTTTTTTTTCCTCACAACCTACAATGTAAGTACCACACAGATGTAGAGTTGTAGTACAAGGGGAGCAGAGTTTAATAATGTAGTTCAACCAATTATAATGACAATTTGTTTTCTGACTAACAACAGAGAAACTAGCTCGCTTGAGCTAGTAAAGAATGAAACCTAGCAGAATGAAATTAGGATGTCATTGGCTGTTTAAAACGTGATGTAACAGCAGTAATTCAAATCCTTACAGAATGTATTTTATTTCTCCTGTTATTTTATTGCTCAGAACAACCTCACCCACCGTTACTTTCTTGTTTTAAGTAGAATCTTATATGATTCATAAGATGTGATGTGACTATATTCTGCTTCTGAAATTTAAGCTCACATTATGTCATGACTTTGAGCTTTCAAAGCATCAGGTAACAAACTTCACTTGATTAGATATAGACACATTGGTATTACATGAAACATGCCCTAGCTTGCATTATGATACTGAGCCAATAAAATCTACTGAGATTTGAGAAATCCTTTGTTTAAAACAAACATTCCAAATTTCATCTCATCTCATTTCCAGCTCCTCGTGTGCAGTTATGATTATGATATTACATAAGATCTATTAAGTATATTACAATAATTACAATAGCCTATGTACTCTCTCAAACACACATACGCACATACGCACGCACACGTGCACACACACACACACGCGTGCACACACACACACACACACACACACACACACACACACACACACACACACACACACACACACACACACACACACACACACACACACACACACACAATATTATTTGCCAGCTTAGAATGGTTAGTTTAATATAATTAAAGTGCTTTACCAGCAAGTCTGAGCTAAACTTCCTGTTCTTTACACTCATCTAATGTAAGACAGAAAGGCTCTCCAGGTTAAACAGAACCCTTACTGATTTTGATCTCTTGTGTTTGTATATGCAATGCAAGAGGGTCATCTAGAGCACTTTCACGGCAGTGTGAAGATTTTGTTGGCTCCAAAACCCATCCACAGACCCATACAGAGTATAATATTTAATCCCTGTATACTGAACATATAGGCAGCATGATTTACCCTACAAAATGAAATGAAATATATACACGATACAAATAAAACAGATTAAATTAGCTGAAGCAGTAACAGACAAGAACCACTGGTGAAGAACACAGTACAATGAGAACAAAACAGATGGCCAAAAGGTATTACTCCTAACACCCAAAAGAATAAACATGTTTAAAATGAGTTCTAAGGTCATTCTTATCAGGGTGACTTTGTAAAGAAAAATAAAAAAACAATAAAAAAAAAGGATGTTGTTAAGATTCAGGCCCCATGTAATTACTTTCTCACTCAGTCTATTATTTGCACTCCTGCAAACTCTCTGTTTCTCTTTTGATCTTTTGCATCCAGTCACTGCCATCCTCTACCCAAACCACCTTTCCATCCTCATATTTATTATTATGTGTCAGTATTATAAATTCATACATTCTCTTTTTAACCACACATATATTTTGTGATGTACAAATATATCGGGTGTGACTTTACAAACATAAGCTGTAAAGCAAAACTTATTGGAGTATTTCAGTATTTTATGTGACAGCTGCTAGGGTTGAACTTACTGTAGGTAGATTGTTTGGTCTTTCTTCTTAGCAGTAAGCTTTGTTTCTGCAAAAACGCTAATGTCCTTCATGCCTGATTTTTTTACTCTCTCCAGACTTCTAGCATTGTCTCTGGCATGTTGTCAGTCTTGGCCTTGTTAACCTTCCTGCTGTGTTCATTACTCATTGATAGATCTCCTTTTGGAAATGTTTTTTTATTACGGACATACAGAATAATAAAATGATCCTTTTTTATTGGTACGTTTGCACAATTGCTGCACTTTACATGAATAGTTCGTAATCTATGTCATCTTTTTTGGTAAAGGTATTATATTTTCATAGATATGGAGACTAAATGGCCACTGAGGATGAAAATGATGAAAAAGCATATGCGACATACAGATCTCAACCTAACTGGATACCACTAAGAGATTTTGAACCAGTGTATTAGATTTTCAGACTGTGTTTTCTGCCATCATCATCATCATCATCATCATCATCATCATCATCATCATCAAAAATATCTTTGAGTAAATAGAATTTGGAAGATTGGAGATTCTTTTTCAAATACAGTTCCATAGAACATGGTTAAATTTTTTCCTTTACTTTGTCACCAGTCTATATATCATCTTTAAAGCTTTAGAGTTTCTGAAACCTGTCAAATGACCCTCTTGAGGCTCTTCCTGATGATAGATGTGTGTGTGCAGAAGCATAAATCAATGAAGGGAATCTGACTGCCACTAAAATCACATTTTGGGTTCATGTTCTTAACATCTTTTCTGCCCAGTATATCATTTCTATACTATGAATTTGTTCATTTATCCATCTTTGCCACCTGCTTTACCCTAATCAAAATTTACCCTCCTATAATTTTTAAACAATCTAGTCATGGTTCATGACAAATCTGCACTCATAATCCATCCTTTATTTGGCAAGAGGAAGCCAAATAAATCAGAACAGCACTTTGGGGAACTGATGGGGAAGCTACAGTATGTGTACTACAGGTGACCTGCAAGAGGAAGGTGCCGTAAAAGCCATTCGCAGAGCATGTGGCTGTGAAGTTGGTTGTCTTCAGTATAAGGGCCAGTGTGTATGTGTGTCTGTGTAATGTCATGAAAACCCAGTCTGGTGTGTGTTTAGATAAGCAGGCGATGATGTGTGTGATGTGTGTGAGATCTTGTCCAGGATTTGCTTATAAGATCTGGCTTTTGCGTTCTAATATGTATTAATTTTATTGATTGTTGCTTTGGATGTTTTTGGTAATTGATCCAAGTCTGGTCTAAATCAGGTCTCTAGGTTGTTACACACTGCTGGCTGGCTGGCAGGTTTGAGAACTTAATGTATGTTACAATGTTCCCATAGATACTGTAGCAGTATAATTGTGATGCATGATGTTGTCCAGGGCTTCTCAATCTTTGTGCAGCCAGCAACTACTTTAACTGTATAATAAATTCCACAGACTCCCCTTCTATAGATTTATTTCATGGTTGTTATTTAATAAGTGCAGTACTATTTTGTCTGTTTATTAGAGCAATGGAGTGTTGTATTCATGAATGTTCCACTAACACAACACATAGATCCACCAGGTTTATAAGAATTAAATCAACTAAAAACTTAAGAACGTAGTCATAAATACCTTTAGTTTTAATATGATGTTGAATAATGATGGTGAATAATGATAAAAAAAAAAAAAACCTGAACTGTGCTCTATAGACCTGGGGTGTACCCCAGGACCCCATTTTAAGAACCACTGGCCTACATTATATAAGCATCTGTTTCTTACAAAACAACAAGGATTTAGGCCACAAAAACTTTTATATTCATATCTCATAGCTCATCTTAAACCATTTATATTCAATCTATAAAAAAACTGACAAGGTACCCTAGAAAAAATCTCCATGGCGTGAGTTCAAGTAATTTTTACTGTCACTGCCAGAAAAAAAGCAACATGTTTTTGTTGCTATGGGATTCAGTAACTGTTTGTTCCTGTTTTTCGAAAATAAATTCACATCGCACAGGAGCGTAGCTGGTGTCGCACAGTGAGCTAGCTCAAACACAGCAGATGCTGGCATTAAACATTAAAAGTCTGTGTGAATGCAGTGTTGGGTTTGAGGCTCAGCACAGCAGGTTGCTTAAGTCCCTTCTTTATGCCAAAAGGTTTGGTTTCACTGGGCTTATTTCCAGTATGTTGTTATGGCTTCAAAGATGGCAGACCTGGCTTTCATGTACCTGATGAATTTAATCAGTGCCATCTAAAAACCAAGCTCTTTTAGCATGATGGTTTAAACATTACAGGATATTAAGCCTGGTCTTGGGGTAAAGAAAGAATTTGAATGGAAAACCCATACTAACACCAACATAGTCCATGCAGGAGTTTAATATGCAACCATAGCAAATAATGATAGGCTTTATTTAAAGCACCTTTAAAGGGACTCAGTGATGTTTCTCAACTATGTATAAAAGAGTAACATTTAAAAATCAAAGCTAGAATTTATACTAAATAAAATTATACAGTTGAGCAGAAAAGTTTGCATACACAAAGGTTAAAGACATTCAGTTATCAGTTACTTCACAGTACAATCTCTATTTTCAAACTTTTTTTTTTGCACATTTAATGTTACTTTACATTTCATTTAGGGTATCCACTTCATTTATCAATAGGTCATTTAGAAATTATAGGTAGAAATTATAGGTCAATTAATTTCAGCTTTTATTTACTATATTAGTGTGGAGTATATTTCAGTAGTTCAAACACATCGACACACTTAGTTTTAGTGGCTTTGAATTTTAATTGCTTGAGCATGCATCATAATTGCTTCAACATGCTTGAGCAACCATCTCACAATACTGCTGGAAATTTTGCTCATTTCTCAGACAGAACTGGTGTAACTCAGTCAGGGTTGTGAGCCTCCTTGTTCAGACATGATTTCACAATCATGTTCACAAATTTTCAGTGGGATTTGGGGCTTTGTGATGACCACTCCGATGCTTACACGGTTGTTTTAAGCCATTGTGTAAGAGCATGATGCTGCCACCCCCATGTTTCACAGTTGAGATGGCCTCACCCTTTTTTCTACATACATAGTACTAATAATTATGAACAAACTGTTGAGTTTTTTTTTCCATATGACATGAGATCAGTCCTCCAAAGGGCTGTTGATTGCCTGCAAACTTTTTTTGTGGTGGTCTTGGAGTAGGTGTTTGTGTGATGGCCTTTCAAACTATGACCATACCTGCAGACAAGAACTGTCTCATTGATGGATGTACATACTTTGGTACCTCATTCATTAGTTCCTTTGTTATTGTTTTGGGCTTCAGTTATACTTTGGACAAAAGCTTACCAGGAGAGGAGTTCATTTTAAAGCAGTTTTTTTCCTAAAATTGTATATTTGAAAACAGTTCTATGTTCTGATGCTTACGGTTACTTGAGCCATTTGGAAAATGCTTCTAAGAAGGAAATAGCATTGTGGCACTCTATATATTTTCTGAACTTAGTTGCTTGGGGTTGCTTTTTAAAAAGAAATTTTTAAAGCATTGTAAAATGAAACATATAAAGTTATGAAAATCTGAGACTGAAAGCCTTTAGCCTTGGTATGTGTAAACTTATTAGACTTATATTTAAATGTGTTTGTATTTATCCTCGATGAGCAAGCCTGAGGTGACTGAGGTGACTGTGACAGGGAAAAAACTCCCTTAGATGTCAAACCCTGTACTCTTTGAAAGTCCAAACAATTAATAACGCGAAATCCAACTGGAGCTGCTACATCTCTAGATGCCCCAGGATCCTCACAGGGTTGGCCTCTTCTCAGTGAAGGTCCTAAATCTTTATGACACGGAACACAACTGGAGGAAGTAAGAAAGAGATTAGAATGCAGGGACAGTCATGTGGGTTAATGTATGATTTGTGGTGCTGAGTCTTGAACTCAGAATGCGATGAACAAAAGCTCAATCACTGAACCACAACAGCCTTTAAACTGAGGTCCAACTGATATTGAACTGAAATGGACTCTGGATAAGTGAGGTTCCCCTAGGGGTGTGTGTGTGTGTGTGTGTGTGTGTGTGTGTGTGTGTGTGTGTGTGTGTGTGTGTGTGTGTGTGTGTGTGTGTGTGTGTGTGTGATAGACTAGCTACTAAATTTTGCATATGGAGTAATCTATAGATGGGTGCATAGACTGCTAAATCAAGAAAAAAGACACATATTGATGCATAAGCATCTTGGCTGCAGAGATGTCCAAGTAATTTTGTGATATTAGAATCTTAGTGGGTGATGGAAAAGACCCAGTGATTCCTGAACAGAATGACTACTTTGTTCCTTAATCAGTGTGTTTACTAATGATCTAATGAGTGTATAACTAAATGCTCATTTTAAGTGCAGTGGAAATCCCCAGCAGCATGACTTGTCCTTTTGTTACTAAGCTTGTTACTCAACTATATTATACTTCCTAAGAGGAGACACTAGGCCAGATGAAGATGGAAATGGAATGGAATTTTCTGCAAAAAAGCATAGCCAAGACCATATTTGAGCCCTTGATACTGGTCCATGGGAGTAGTGGCAGTGGAATAAACTGCTTGGTATATGTGAAACCAATTCCAGGGCTGTACCATATCAGTGCTCTCTGAAGTTTCTCCAGGGTGTTTCATGGGAATACGATAGCACAGTGTATCAGATACCACAGACAAATTCAAAAGGATAAGAACTGAGATTCAGCCCGAATCAGTAGCAAGGAGCAGGTCTGTCTTTGATTTCATCAGGGTCTGCTCCATCTTCATATGAGTCCAGCTCTAATAGACCTTTTCAGAAGGGAAACCAAAGTATATATCACATCAGCTAGAAGAAGCAACCTCATTCTCGGCTGTGACATGGTTTGCTCATTTCTTTCTTCATAGATCTGACAGTTTAGAGGATTCAGCATCCGCTATGCAAACCGATACTGCTGTAGCATGTTCTGCTGAAATTTCCAGTTGTGTTTTATTTCCTGGTTTCAGGAGATTTATGAGGGAAGTCTTGCACATCTGTATTAGTGAACTGTTAAGCCTAGAGCTTGGACAAATGAAAGATGGAAGGGATATGCATACACTTGGCCAGCGCACAGTGGCTCAGTGTACTTTAGACTTCCTCTTTCCTCATGAACTTAACATTCTTTTTTTTTTCTCATAAGAGTATTCAAGGTCTGGAGGGTAAATCTGAGATATATCTGTGAGATATATGTATATCAATCAAAGGTTTTATGCTTTTTAGCATTAATGTGAACTGTCAATCTTGATATATTATGGAACACTTTAGTGACTGTGTCTGGATCAGATGTTTTGACAGACTCAGTGTACTGTATCTTTTTCAAAGACAATATTCTTTTTGTGTCTATAGCTTATAGCAGGCATTTATTTACATACATAGAGCATGTCCTCATCATGTTGGTATGAGTTTGTTTTAAATATTTCAAAAATAAATTGTTTTCATTCTGTTTGCTTTTCCATGATATAGAACTTATCTGATAATCATCCAAATGGCAAATAGTAATGGTGTATGTTACAGTTGCTTGTTCTTAATTTGTTATTTGTTGTAGGGGAAGTCATGGCCTAATGGTTAGAGTGTCTGACTCGTAACTTTAAGGTTGTGGGTCGAGTCTCGGGCCGGCCACAACTAAGTTGCCTTTGAACAAGGTACCGAACCCCCCAACTGCTCCCTGGGCGCCGCAGCATAAATGGCTCTGAAAGAGCAGGAAGTTGGCCTCATATTCACAGATTGGAGTTTCCCGAGTCAATAACTCCTGAGCTAAATGCTGTTACTACACAAATAACACCTCTTTTCTATCGTAGTAATGTAGAGAGGCAGCTACAACCGCGTTTGTGTAGTAACAGCGTTTGGCTCAGGAGTTAATGACTCGGGAAACTCAACTTTACTTAAGACGCCAAGGTGCTTTTTTCCTTCTCGACAGGTGAGTAACGTTGGTTTTGCTTTATTTCACAGAACTAATATATGCCTTTGTTCTTTGCATGATTATGCTTGTGTGTCATTTTTGCTTGTTTGTTTATCTGCAGTCGAATCGTTCTTCCCTTCAGCTATAATAGACACATTTCTTTCCATTATTTGCCTGGGTTACGTATGTATGTGTGGGCGGAGCTTTCAATACAGGGGTGGGACCCATTTGGGTTAGGGGCGTGTTTGTTTTGGTGATTTCAAATGTCGACATTGGCTTTCAAAAATCGGAGACCCTACCCTGCCATTAAGCAGAGTTTTATTGAGAACTTCATTGTGGGATGCAGCTTTTGGCTGTGGAAGCATCTTTGGACAAAGCGGCTTACTTTGGAAATGGATTACATTGAGTCCTAAATTGCTTGCATATTAGACAGTTTGTATCTCTCTCTCTCTCTCTCTCTCTCTCTCTCTCTCTCTCTCTCTCTCTCTCTCACTCACACTCACACCCCCCCCCACACACACACTTTATCTCTTTCCCTCCCTGGATATGTGATCGTGCCACTGTGTAGTTTTGCAATTTTACCAAGCATATTGGATCAAGAAGCAGTTGAGAAGTGTGTTTATTTCACCCTTTACACACTCAATTGTTAAGTGTCTCATTAGTAGTCAGTTTGTATTTGACTATCAGCCATACTCTGTGTCAAATGTGCCGAGTTTTTCTTGAGATCAGGTGATTTAAAATTAAACAGCATATGTCTTTTTGATATGAAATAATAAATAATGAATTGATCACTAGTGTTTAAAACATGAAGATTTAATCACATATCATTAAGCCTCCGTGTGTCATCTTTCTTCTCCCAGTGTTCTGGAAAAATGTTAACATACTGAGTTTATAATAATTCTTAATAATGAGACTGGAGGATGTTTAATGTGGAAAAGATGGAATTAGGTCCAATTTGGCTTCTTCCTTAGCCATCAGACACAATTATCATGCTTTTCTCTATATCTTTAAACCTCCTTGTCTTTCTCAATCTCTTATAATTTGCCAATCTAAACCAAACTTTGAAGCTGGAATCTTGAATACGATGTGTGATAATTAGACAAACACCACAAGCTTTTCATACTGCATCCTAGATATATGCTTTTGTAATGTTCTTTCACTAGATTGTTAAAATGTTGAGTGGTATTTGGAACATATCCCATCTGGAGATTGGAGTTTAGATAAATTGCAGGGATTGTTTAGACCACATTGTATTTTGTTTGGAAGATATTTGAGAATTTATCTAGAGTTTTGAGAACACAATGCTGCATTGTGATAAGATCTTGGGAATTGCACATATTTTCCAGAGATTTTAAAGCAATTAATGCGTCGATTTAGTTTAAGTGCAGACTCACCTACCCAGCCAGATGTATTATTAAAAGGAGAATAATATGGGACCCAACACCAAACACTGAGGTGTACCCAGGAATTATCTGCTTACCAGTTATGCCTTTAATATTTTAATATTTGTAAGACTTTTCTTGTACTTTTCCAAAGTCTGGTACTATTGAAATTATTCAGTTATACAAAGTAGAATCCCTGCTATTTTATTTTTATTTAAATCTTTAATCTTATATTAAAACTTATTTTTTAACTAATATGTTTGTCAATTTCTTTAAATAACATGAAAGCCATTTTAAAAACCAAATTCATATTACATATATAATGCTCCATGGTTCATTTACTATGCAAAAAATAAACAACGATGACTTAATTGTCAGATCATTTAATTTTTACTTACAGCTCACATGTGTACATGCATTTTGTATCTTTTCATTTGTCCTTCTTTAAAGCTGCACTTTGTCTATTTATTTACCCATATATGTTACCCATCAAACTGACATCAAATCAGAGTTCTTTCATTCAGTTATTCATTCATTCATTTATGTGGACCCAATCCAAGTGACATAAGGATTTCAAATCGTTCAGGAAATCTGGTTAACATTTCAGTTTTATAGTACAGTAAATAGCAACAAGGCTGGAGAGCTAGCTGAGGTCACATTTCAGTTCATCCCTGCAGCCTGGCCTATTTTTTGGCAAGCAATCTCTGCTGGAAAAGCAAAGGGTTATAGGCTAATATGTTTAGCCCATAGGGAAAAGCTAGCAGGGGATAAAATGTGACCCTCCTAGCTATATATTATCCTGTAGCCTGCTGAACTCAACCATGAGTGACACGTGATAATTGAAAGTATTACATCTCTCAGTCATTATTGGAAAACCAGCAGACCAAGCTGAAAATAGTAGTTTCTCTCAATTTAAACAGAAAATGGAAAACAAAACAACTGTTTCTTTTTGGTCTGATTTATTGAATTGTCCAGGTTTAATGCTGTGATTAGAAATGCAGTGCAATGCAATGATGGTTCATCTTGCAGAATTGCTATATTTGTCTTTTGATACATGTACTTAGTTATATTAAATGAGCTTCATATTAACTATTATTTGATCAATATGTATCACTCATTCACAGCAGAACGTGTATGTGTAGGAAAAAGTTATGTCCTCATTATAATAATACATAGTGTCTGATCAGTTCATTAGCTGACATATTAGAAAAGAATCCTCTTTATCACTGGTTTAACCACAATGTGAACAGGGGAGTGTAAAATAAACTCCCAATTGATTATGCTTATCCCCTGATCACTGGTTAATATCAGAGCACCCCGAGACATTGGGAAGCAGTTATTTTGTTCTAATTGAATTCTCCACGTTGTAGTTTGGATTAGTGCCAAGCATTATGGATTACACAGCTGACCTTTTCCCCTCGCTTATGAACTGGGATGTGTTCACAGGAAACCACCCACACATGACCATTTCAACAAGGAAAGACTCTGTAAAAGCGGTTTTATTCATCAAACCTCTAACTGTAACTTACTTGAAAATGCTATTCATTAACCAAGAAGTGACAGCAGTGATGTAAAACTATTACTACAGCTAGAAACAGTTTTCAGTAAAATATCCTGGTTCAATACTGTTCTAAATTCACATACATTCACTGGAAAAAATGTAATATGTGGTCAGCCAGATTTAAGAGAATATACTGTGAAAGTTTGGATAACAATATGATGTTTCTCATCAAAATGTAATTTCATTGCTGATACTAAACTTGATTTAAACGAGTTTCTAATTGCTAGATTGAATTATGTAGAGTGAGCATGATCAATTGCATTTGAAATCTCACAATGTTGGCATGTAAACTTGACTATAGTATTACATTAGCATGATTGAAACATGTGATAGAATATTGCAGTGGTAATGGGTTTGATGCAGTATACCACTGACTTGGGTTGGATCCTTAGTTCATGTGAAAGCATAGACTTTTATTTATTTATTTATTTTAGGAAAATTTTGTTGGTTTCACAAAAACAAATTATAATTGTGTGCACACATTGTATGCGCTGAATAAGTTTAATGAGGTTATTTTGTTGTACATTTGATAGGTATGTTAATAACTGTCCTGGAACTGAGCGTAGCTAGTCATTGGCAACCTCTGCTCTGCCAAGCCAAATCATATTTTAAACGAACACAGCTTTCCTTCTAGACAGGATCAGTTGTAGATTAATGGGGACCCATTTTACTTTCACACTAAATAATTCACAGCAGCCATATTCAGGATTTTCTGTTTTCACACTCTATTAATTAGCAGTGAGGGAATTAGCAGCACTAAGCTCTTTTGCAGAGGGACTGTATGGGAGTGCCAAGACCTGAACAAATGTTTGGATCTTTAAAATGAATGACGGTTACTGTGTTTATGTTAATGTGAGAAAATTAGGGTTACTGCTACTCTGGAAACCAAACTTCTTTACTTTAATTGCAAACTTCATCTAGTAAAAACAAACACATTAAAAACACATTGAAAAAAGAATAAATAAATACATATTGACCCCATTGTAGCTGATCAACCAAGATATGATTTATTCATTTAACCCTTTGGAGACTAATACTTTACAAATATTTTAGTTTTCCTTTATTTATCTTTAACTTTTCAAAAAACTGTCCCTTTAAGTCAGACCAGCATGCTACATTGTCTGTGCTCAGTAGAAAAAATCAGCCTAAAAATTGATAAAAACTGTGCCACCAAAAGAAATGTTTAAGAGTAGAATTTATATCGATTTATACCACCATATACAGAATCTGTGCTAAAGAAAAAAAAGCAATTTACTTTTCATCAGCAATTTTTTTATAGACTAACCATTGGTTTGTGCTCTTGTTTAAGTAAAATTGGTATCGACATTAAGCACAAGTCACCAGCTGCTCAGAGCTACTCTGAATAATGACAATAACATCTGGGAGTGTCAGTAGCTCTTCATTCTCCCCATGTCGCTGATTTTGAACTATGAATGGCTCACTGCTCCAAACAGTGCTTATATTATAGGGACTCTGCAGGTTTTTATATGTGATTACCCAGTGTTACTCTGAATAAAATGACCTGCACTAAAAGGGAAAATCTGACAGATAGGAGTGCAGAGTAACTATTCCCAAATGAAGGGCCAGCTGTATAAGAGCTGAAAAATCATCGTGATGTTATGGTGGAAAATTTGTGAAAAATATGTTAATAATATTTAAAAAGTAATGGCATACACTATATATATATATATCTTTTCTGGTGATTTATTCCTATTTGTTGTGTGTTTTCCACTTAACAAAAAATGTTAAACCTTGGGCATCTTTGTGAACTTGCTTAACACTGTGCTGTGAACTGAGGTTACTTTTTATTTTGAGCCAATATCTCTATAAGTAGATGAAATAGGTAGTGGTATTGTATCTCTCAGGGTTATGAAATGCGTCATCAGTCAGTTGAGTGTGTCCTTTATGTCTTCTATTTCTTAGTCTGATATTAGTGTGACTATTCAAATAGCTTTTAGAAAACTCTGACCATTTATTTTTCAGAGATGAGTCTAGAATTGCTCAAAATTGCTTTCAGTAGAAAGGTGGTGGTGAAGTCCAGCAAGCAGAGCACTGTTAAAACAATGGTGGACAAATTGAAGTATAAAAATGGCTTGTACATTCAGCCTAGACATTAAAATGTAATTAATATAATGTAGTAATTACTAGGTACAAAGTCTTAAAAAAACCCAGAACATTTTGAAGATTCCAGACCCCACATTCTTAGTGGCCCTGACTAGGATAAAGAAATTCCTGAAAATGCTGGATATTAATAAATATCTGCTTCAGAAACGGATTGTCTTCATGGATAAAACCAGACACAAATGGCAGGATAACAAAAACACAATATAATAACAAAAAAACGAAAAACCTAGACAGAGGAAAACATTACAAGAACTAAGAAAAATAACAGGGCAAGGACAAACATGGGGGAAAAACAAACTGAGCCGAACAGGGACAAGACAAAAAAAAGACAAGGATTCCATGCCACCAAACACAATACGGAGGAAATAAATAGGCAAATTAATAAGTCAACTAGAAACAGGTGAGTAGCGACGAGAACACATGACACACAACACACTGCCAGGACACCCCCAATGTTCCAGCATTAAATGTCCAAGCAAAGTCCTGACATATTTGTACATATTTCAGAATTCTCCTTGTTAATGTTTGTTTTCTAATGTTTGTTGGTCAATAGACCCCAGTTCTAATACCTCCAGACTGAGATCTCTACTGTTTTAATATGAGCACTGCTTCATTTGTGAAAGATGAGGTACTAAAATTAGGTACTAAAAAAACTAAAACATGTGGACAAGAAGGGAAAAGTTTCTGTCCCAGAAACACACAAACACAAACGCACACACATACATACAGTACATGAATACATTATTAAATATAAAATAATAATACAATTCAATAAAGTTGTTGAATGTGTTGGTAGAAAATAATGTAGGTATGTTGATAACTGAACATTGAAGGATTGCAGCCATGATATTTGAGTGATGTAGTAAGACAACTGAAATCAGCTGCATGTTTGCAGTCACGTTCCTTTATTTGTCCTTAACCCTTAAGCAATCAGTTTGTTCAGACACCTGGGTGTAACTGAAATAAGTACTTTAAGTAATTTATTCAACAACACCAATGCCAATAGAAAGGAAAAAGACGTATTTAATAACCTGAATTAATTACTCTACCACACATCCGTGTAGCTTTCAGTCTCACATTCGTATTAGCATTTTCTGCTCTGTTTTCTGCTCATCTGTGGTTGTTTGCTTTACAAATTCAAAAGCACACGTATAGCACATGGTGTGAAACTTTCTGACCAGTGAGTTTCAGGAACAGAAACAATGCTTTTTTTTTCGTATTTTTAGCATTTTGTTCTATTCTATCATTGCTTTCTTCTTCAAAGAAAATGACAACAAATTCAAGTGATTTTTTTTTTCTTTCGTCTCGATGATTGAGCAGGTGATCTTCATGTTGTCATGGATGTATTTTTGGAAATGAAGTGTCACAAATACAGTAATAGTCATCCATTGCAATTATTGTATTGATATGAATTCATTTTATTTCATTTTCTATTAATTAAAAAAAAAAGGCTGTATATGTGCTGGATCCATATAGATATATTCCAGAACAAAGGCATGTCAAATCTAAGAGGTTCCAGGTCCTGATTCAGCACAGATAAAGTACAGAATATGAGCAATTCCACAGACAGACTTTACCTGAAGTTAATATGTAGCACAGAATGCGAGTAATGATAGCTAAATTACCTAGTGTCATAGATGTATTATTCCCTGTTGATGGTAGATTGTGTAATTGATTGACTACAGATGGTGAAGATGATGCTAAAAGTCATGCAGTTACGATATACTTTAAATGTCTGTGCTAACTGACACACTACATTTAAAGTAACAGGAACTTCAGCTGTAAGTGGTACAACTGGATGCTGAGATAAAAATGAGTGTATTAATTTTAATAGTTTAATTCAAATGAATCTATACTCGCAGGGGACAAAGGAAACTAATTTGAGAAATATAAAGTGTAATAACTGTGTTCATTAAATGTTTGACATATAATAGGAATATGTTTATACTTTTAATACTATTATAACTGTTTCATGACTTAATGGTTTAAGAGACTAAATTATTATTCAAACTGTTAGGATTTTTATTACATTTGAACCGTTAACCAATAATTACATAATAACGAACCAATAATTACAGCCTTGCCAATTAAATGCTCAGTATACAATTATGGATCTGCAAGATGAATGCTGAAGTGTGAAATTTTAAAGATGTATAATTAAAGAGATGTTGGGGGCTTTTGAATGCAGTCTTTAGCATTTCAGTGGTGGCTGGGCCACATTATAATTATTAGCAATAAACTTTGTAGAAAAGACCAGTTTACAACAAGCAGTAAAAATGGAACAGGAAAAAGAGCTCTGAATTCCTAACAAGTATTATGTCTACTGAATGTAAAGCATACTTTTGTTATTTTCATGAGAAGAAATTTATGCTTCAAATTTCAATTATGTTATAAAACTCCCCGAGAGTAATCGTCGGGATCTCTTTCTGTTTGTTTCTGAATCGACTAACTCCTCCTTCAGCTCCATCTGTCTCACTAGGTCTCCTTATTCTTATCTCGGCCTCTGTCTTTCATATTTATTGTGTGTGTGTGTGTGTTGGAAAAAAAAGCTGTCACATTGAGATCTGTTCATGTTACCAAAAATAAATTCCACATAATATAAAAATATTATATCAATGTCATTCACCATCATCGGCGTTTCATATAAGTTAAAACATCAGTCATCGCTTTGTTATATTGCTTTTTTTCCATCAGCGCAAGATAAGGTCAGGTTTCAAAGCTCTAGCTATTCCGTTCACACAATGGGCGTAATAGTTGTCAGTGCAGTGTTTTGCTGAAGGCTGCTGCTAATCTGAAAACAACACAAATCCACTGTTCTAGAACAAATCTACACCGACTGTCCACTTTGTTAGGTATATCTACACAATTATACAGTTGTCTCATCAGCCAACCATGTGGCAGCAGAACAGTGTATAAAATAACGCAAGTACAGTTCATGTTCATATTAAACATCAGAAAAAGTGTGATCTCTGTGACATGCTTTTTGTTTTGCTTTTGTTTTTGTTCACACCAGTCTGTATAAACATTTGAGGAGATTTTTTGTAAAAATACCAGTAGAGCAGATGTTTCTCAAATACACAAACCAGCCCATCTGGTAACAACGATCATACCATGATAGAATTTTCCTTTATTCTGATGTCCGATGTGAACATGAACTGAACTTCTTGACCCGTATAACTGCCTAACTTTATGCACTTTGCTGCTGGTTCATGATTGGCTGATTAGATAACTGCTTGAATGTGTAGATGTACAGGAGTTCCTAATAAAGTGGCCCACGAGCGTATGTCCTAAGTGCAATACTAAGGCTCAATTCCGATCTACAAAGGCAAATTTTCATTGTTTACACAATCATGGAAAGAAAATAGTCCTAAAGTATAAGCTGTAGTAGTTATTACTGAATCAAGCTTAATGGTGCAATAGAGAGGACATTTCTATACAGACCACAAACATGCATCTAAAAAGAGCTATTTAAGACAAGAATTCTCTGGATTTGCATCTTTGGATCTTTATGACCACAAAGTTTCATTTTGGTCTCATCTGAGCATGACATGATGCCAGTTGTAGCCAGTTGTACAGTTTGAATTATACTTAATGCCATTTTTATATTTATGCAACATTTATGTCAACAATCATCTTATTTTGGCAGTGCTTTGATTTTGTACCTATAGTAATGAATGAAAAGGGGATTTTACATGTGTTTAAGCCCTTGTATAGACTCCAGAGAAACAGGTTGTGATTAATCACAATGATGCAGTTCTTGATCATTGAGACCAATAGAAAATGATTTTCTAAAGATATGTTTGTAGTTATTTAAATAGTCCTTAAAGTATCATATTTTTTATATTATTTAAAAAAAAGCATTTATAATGAGATTGATAATTATTTCTGAATATTTAAAAATGTAATTATGGTGTATAGTAAATTGTAATTGGTGAGTGCTGTGCAATTATGACAGCTGTCATCATTTTGGCTACTTTATAAACCTCTCCATACGTTTGGATTGAACGGGCTGTAACGTTTGCTTTGAATGATGAAGTGTTGTGTGAGTTACTGTATGTGTGAGAAATATTTTACTGTCATTTAGCCTTTTAGCATGGCCGCTTAAGACAGTGGGATAATTGTAGTGACAAATGTGAAACTCATTTGATCTGACAAGACTCCAACCATCATCCCTGAGCTGCTGCATTAACTGATTATGTTGCAGGTTGTTATAGAAATCACTTCTTTTGGATAAAGCAACAAAGGAAGGTTGCTAAAAATGAGCATGATCAGACTCCACAGGCCACGGCCTAATGTTCATATACTTGGAAATGGTACATGTTTTGTTTGTTGTTTTATTCTAAAACTAAAGATAAGATAAACTGCAAAACTATACAGGACCTTCATGGGAATTTGTAAATAAAAATCAATGAACAGCTATTCTGATATTTCTACAAATATTGAAACCCTCAGACTATGTCCACATCAATTGGGCTTGTCCTTAACTTGAGGTCAAACTTTATGGCAGGTTTTCAGACAGATAAACAGAGGAATCACAATCATCATTCAGAAAGCATGCATACTGTAGATCAAACCAGTGAAAACATGGACAGGACAGGAACTAATAAACAAAGGAACTAGCAGATGAGGAGGACTTATGTCAGGGAGGACAGAAAATTAGTGAAATACAATACAGCCCAGAACTGCTGCCAGACTGTAAGCTAACAATGAAAATTGGTATTTACACACAGCCAGAGGAGACCTCATAAGACAAAAAACACAAGGAGAAAGTGGGACAGGGACTTGAGAAATGAAAAGGTTTACATTAAAAGGCCAAATGGCCAGAAATATGGCTAAATATTTATATTTGATCTGCAGAAACAGAGCTTAAAGAAGCTACAATTGCTTTAGCGCAATAGCTAGCTCATATCGATTCTTACCAGTACTTCCATTTCATCTTCAACTGATTAACGTTCATATTTTGGGTCAATAGTTATACAGTAGTTCCTGAAAAGTGTCATTTGTTGTGCCAATTGCTTCAATCTACATGTTAGGACTCAGCCCGGACTTTGCCCACGTGCATGTTTTTATGTTCTTCGTCACATGTCTGCCCCGCCCTTGTCTGCTCCTCCCGTTTCTACACATTTGTTTCCCATTGTCATTACCCTGTCTATTTAACTGTGCCGCATTGCCTTGTGCAGCACGGAATCTGCTGTTGTCTTTAGTCCTGTCCTTTAGTACTGTCCTGTCTTTAGTCCGTGTCATTTGTCATAGTGATCTTTTGTTATTAAACCCTGTTTATTTCGCCATCCTGCGTTTGGGTCTGGTTTATCCCGCGGTCGTGACACTACAAAGTGGTAGATTATGTGCACAACACAGACAAGTGGAGTAAGACACACAGTAAAACATCCCATTGTGGTTATTGGAATTTTAAGCATTCTTGAAACACCACTCTATATATCAAATTAGTGGATTATATTTCCTAAGAAAAATATATGTTTATCAATACCATCTAAACCAGGGGTTCCCAACCTTTTTTGTGCCAGGGACCGGCTTATTCTTAAAAAAAAATTCCAGGGACCAGTTGTCAATTTTAATGCCTCAGTTTCAAGATGCATCGTTTGGAACATATCACTGTGTAAAACAGTAACAGCCTATCATTTAATTGCATATAATGAACATGGTGGCAACAAACTTGTAGGAATATACCAATCTTTTTAAACTTTCAGACCGGTTCACAAAATGTTTCCCCTTTCTCCCATACAATTAGGTCTACTTCAAAAGCAACTTACGCAGCACTCACTCACTAGCAGGTGGCAGTAATGGCAAATTGTATGAAAATGCCAGTCCATTTCACCTGTCAAATCTCTCCAGAACCACTAAAGACAATCACTTCAACAGCAACTTAGTGTTTTCACTCACCAACAGGTGACAACAAAGGATAATTGTATGAAAATAAGAGCCAGTTTTAACTGTCAGACAGTTTTAGGATATAATAGCAAACACAGTGATTTCAGCCAATAAGTTTTAAAAGTAGAAAATTAGAGATTAAGCTTTAACCTTTAACAAAAATACCAGACTGATGTTGAGGATATCAAAACTTGCCGCTGAGCATCCAACTCACGTTTCTTTCGAAAAACTCCTCCGTTTTGTCTTTGAGAGTTGGGTGTTTGGTGGATAAGTGCCGCTGACGTTTTGACGGCTTCATTGCAGTTTTTCACCACAAATAACACACAACGGATTTGGCGCCACGGAATCGCATGTTGTCGTAAATCCATACCTAATGTATGAGGTATCGTATTTACGATTGAAGCTTGACTTTTTGTCTCTCTCGCTATTTTCGAGTTGGTCATCTACTTTCCTTTTACCAGAACTGCCCGCAATGAAATTAGCCATTGAAGTTTGCTGACGCCCGCTCATCTCTCCACGTACTTCGGTCACTTCAGGTGCACCGCGCTTTTATTGCAGTCCGTTCAGATACGACACGTTGCTAAGCAATCGCAAGGCGCTCAAAGAAACACATTTTAATTTATTTATTGTTTATGTTTTATATTAGATAACATGACATGTCATAGCACTTAAAAAAAGACAATGATTCTTATTAATAAAAAAAAAAATTCTTGAAATATTTCAAGGCCCGGTACTAACTTGTCCACGGACTGGCACCGGTCCGGGGACTGGGGGTTGGGAATCACTGATCTAAACCACTGCATTTAAACTAAAGGATGTAAAAAGCACACTGAAGAAGGAAATTACATTTCTGATTTCTTGTTAAAGTGTAATATTTTTTTAGATTGGTGCTAATAACTTAATGAAGCAATCAGATCATATTTAAGTAATGTAATTGTAATGTGTGTGCTTTATAAGCTATAAGCTGTGGCAGTGGTGGCTGAAATAGTTAAGGCTCTGGTTTGCTGATTGGACAGTTTGAGGTCAGACCTCAGCACTGCTAAGCTGCCACTGTTGGGTCCTTGAGCAAGGTCTCCGGGGACTGTATTATGGCTGTCCTTGTACTCTGATGACAGCCTCTTAAGCTGGAATATGCACTGTGATGTGATGTATATGTGACAATATATTAAGGATTGCTTACTTATTATGTGTAGGGTAAGAGGTATAGAGGATGGATGGATGGATGGATGGATTTGGCAATTGACTAAAATAATGATACCATAGTAGTTTTGTTAATTTAGTGCTATCTCCTGAAAAGAAAATGTGCCTACTCTTTGAACGATTAACTGACTGAGCATTCATCTCCTCCTTCTCCTCCTCCTCCTCCTCTTCCTCCTCCTCTTCCGCTCTTCTCCGGGGTTCTCTTTGTAGAAAATGAAACTTATTTATAGACTTTGAGAAAATGGAACTATTGCATTCATTTTGTCATATCTGTGTTTGATTGTCCTTAAATGTTTGATTGTCCCAAAACATTAATATCTGCTTGGCATGATATGTCTGCTTTTTCTATAGTTACTATTGAGATCTGAAAACTGATATCTGTGATCTATATACATACATGTCAAGGGCTGAACACTGACGTCTGAATATTAAATCCTAACTACAAGTAGTACATTACTGGATGGACACAGTATAGAGGTGTGTAACACTATAGATACTAAATAGTAAAAGGGTTAGCTCATTTTGAAAAATGTTTCTTTTCTTCTCCTGTCTTCTCCTCTCTTCTCTTCTCTTCCAGCTAATCCAGATGTAATAGTGTTTTTTAGTTCATTTCCTAAAGCTTTAGGTTTACATTTTGACAAGATTCTCATGGACCTGTTGATCTTTCTACCACCCACCCACACACATCTGGTTCTGGGGTAGATGTGATTGATGAGGGACTTCCGCTGGTGGTCTGTGGGAGAGCAAGCGAAGGTCGACTCCCACTGGAAACACACACACAGACACACACACAGACACACACACACACACACACACACACACACACACACACACACACACACACACACACACACACACACACACACACACACACACACACACACACACACACACACACACACACACCTGGATAGCCACTGAATGTGTTTGAGACATTGTGGGTGTCATTGTTAGGACTGGCTACTGTTGTGCCTGTCTGTATGACAGCACAGTAATTCTGTTTTTTATTTTTATGGGAAAATGTACAGATAATATATTTTGCGAAAATGATACTAAGACAACAACATTAATATAAAAATAAAGGGGAAAACATTATAATTACCAGGTTGGAAAGAGCTGACAAAATCTGTACAGGACCTCACTGACAAATGTATTGATCAAGAGAGAGGTACAAATGAATTTCCCCCCAAAAATATTATATGTACCATGGCACACCTTGAAGGCCGTCATCAAAATGTGGACAAAATGGTGCACCACAGAGATATCACCAAGAACAGGATGTCCCTCCAAATTGGACAGAAGTACTAGAAGAGAACTTATCAGGGAGGCAACAAGTGGAAGGAGCTGCAGAAATATCTTTCAAGTACTGATTACTTTCTGCATGTAGTGACAATCTCTTGTATTCTGTCTTGTCTATGAGGTACAGTAGGGTGGCTAGACAGAAGCCTTGTCTGATTCAAACAAAAAAAATCAACATAATTCTAAAAAAAAGAAACCATACCATTAAAAGATTTTAACCTAAAGTTAAGCATTTTCACCTTCCAGCATAAAGAGGACACAAAGCACAAAACCAAGTCAACAAAGGCATGGCTTCAGAAAAATATCAACCTTTTGCAATGACCCAGTAAGAGCTCATTTAGAGCCTATTTAGAACTTGCCAAAAGACTTGAAGTGGGATGTGTACAAGAGACCTCCTAATAATTTGATAGATCTGGAGTATTTTTCCAAGGAATCCTTAGATCTTTACCCAGAAAGACAGAATGCTCTATTACAAGCACAAAGTGCATTAACAAAGTATTTACAGAGCAATTTTAGGGGTGTGTAAACTTATGCAACCAGGAAAAAAATTATTTTGTTTGAATACTTTTGTATTTTGTTTGAATTTAATTAGTTGCTATATCACAAAGATCTGACTTGGATCGTCCTGGTGTCTTATTTATTTACATATAGCAAATTTATTTAAAGTTATTTTATTTTTATTTAAGCAAAGTAGGGTCAAGTAGACATTTGTATGCTTGTTAGGTACTCTAGAAACTACCAGTAACCAGTCAGTAAACCTAGCAGATATGACAAAATCAGAATGAGGAGTGACAACTCTTTGTCTCTCTCTCTCTCTCTCTCTCTCTCTCTCTCTCTCTCTCTCTCTCTCTCTCTCTCTCTCTCTCTCTCTCTCTCTCTCTCTCTCTCTCTCCCTGGATTCAGTGACTTCATCGGCATGAATACATTTCTAAATGTTATCTAAAATGTTTCCAAACTAATTTTTTTTAGTTTTTCTCTTCAATTACAGTCAGATATTGCTGGCATATTTCAAGGAATAAGTGGTTAGGACCATAGGTTGTGAGTTCGAATCCCAAGTCCACCAAGCATCTGTTGCTGTGCCTTTGAGCAAGGCTGTTAACCTTCAATTGCTCAGTTGAATGGTATAATTATAAGTCTTTTTGGATAAGAGTGTCTACCAAATGCTATAAATGTAAATTCATATGAATGAATAACAATATAAGAAGAAAAAAGCGTTAAATTGTCAAATTGCTATTTTTCTCTCTGTGAGACTCGATTATCTAGCTGGATACAAACAAAACCATTCTCAGGAGCATTTACATTCAGCAGTGTGGTATTCATGAGAATCCATTTAGTTTGCAAAAATTGTTTGTATCCTAAAAGAGCTCCAGAGTTTGTGTACATTTATATATAAGGAGACACAATACCATTCTTTGATTCTTTGGGTTCAGAACAAGCTATTGCTTGCAAATTTTGTCTAAGTCTCTCATTTAATTTAAATGACTTCAAAGAATGTAATCTAAAACAAATAAGATGAGATATTCAGGTATGACCTATAACTTTCTAACAATGCATCATGTTTTTTCTTTTTCTTTATGGATGCCAAAGTGCTCTCGTAAACTTTGTCAAGGAGTTGAAAATAACTCAGATGCATTTTCTCTCTCCATCCTGTTCTCTTGCTTCTTTTTTGTTCGATTTTCAAGGCATTTTCCTGAGTGTTATTTAATGGGTACTCCTGAGGCTTGTGGGTTTTTGTGAGTCATACATCTGTAGCTCTCTCACTCTCTCTCCCTGTCTCTCACTCTCTGTCTCTCTCTCATTCTCTTTCTTTTCTCAGGCATTTCTGAGTTGTACCTCAAAAGCAATCGGTTTGTGTGGCTCACACCTTTTTAAAAAATGTTCAGTAGAGATGAATGTTCCAGATGGCTCCCGTTTTATTAGTGTTTGTAGATTTTAGAAGTCAATATGCGTTGTGGTGTTGGGCGTCTTGTAAAAATAATTATAAGTCTGCTTTCCCCAAACATGATTTCTCACTTTGGTTTTTGATGCTCTAACAAAAAGTCCGAATTTTTTTTGTTGATTGACCTCGAGGAAAGGGTATTTTTGGTCTTTGAAATTCTCAATTCACAAATTTGTGAAATTACATTTTACAAATTATAGGCATCAATCAGTACAAAGTTGTTGTTGTTATTGCTGTTGTTGTTGTTGTTGTTTTGTGCTGTTTCCAGTCCAGAGATGTGCATTATGAGATGAGCTAATATCAGTAGTATTCATATGTATGAAAAAAAATCTGAAGAACTTTGCTCGAAACAGTAAATTCTCTCCCATTATTAAATGTTCTCCAAGTTCCAAAACTGCAGCCAGTGCAGACAAGACACCAAGCTGGCCTGGTTCAAGGCTCATGAATTAAATAAAGTTCATTGAGAAACATTCAGTCAGGAAAATCTTCTTAGCTATGTAATCAGAATGATGCAGCACTCGAGTTTTATATAAATTAAGACTTTTACACAAGCATGTGAAAATACGCACAGAATTTTTTTTTATTGTAGTTCTAAATATTACTGTTCACCTTTAGATTGGTGACAAATTAAAGAAAAATATAACACAGTGTTTTAATAAGTGTTGAGCCACTGTGAGTCAACAAAATTAGCTGTGCCATAGACTAAATGCTACAACCATATGCATTTATGTATGTACATTATTTTTCACATATATTTTATATTTTTATATATTTTTTACATACTTTTTATTTATTTATCTCCTTTTGGGTTTATATTTTATCCCTAATTGCATTCCTTTTATGCTTGAATACTGTACCAGACAGATGCAAAATGCATTTCACCGCATATCGTACTCTGTACAGTATGTATGTGTATTTGACAAATAAAATTCGATTTTTTTTTTGACAGGTCTCTCAAACTATATTTAAATGATAAACAGCAAACTTCCAAAAGATATTCCTCTAGCTTTTGCGGTGAAAATGATGATGATGATGATGATGATGATGATGATGATGATGATGATGATGATGATGATGATGATGATGATGATTATGATGATAGAGGAGAGCGCTAACTGGAAAGTCAGGAATCTCCCATAGGTATTGGGCTGGTAACTGTGAAGGTCAGAGCATAAGATTTACATCCATTTTCATCCTCATAAAACCATTCAGTTTATGGTTGCAGAGTGAGAAGATACCATGCACATCGGGAGAGAAATGTTTAATCACAGAATAAAGAATGAAAATCATCAGTCAGTATAACTATATATTGACTTTACAGTAAGTATATATTGGATGATAAGACAAACAAACCATGTTACTTTTTCTCTAATTTTATAGCTTCACAACTGACACTACAGCAGAACTGTAATCAGCGGTTTTCAAACAGAACAGCTTAAATACCCACTCTTACTTTTCTCTAACACTAGACAGATGGATTGGTATTTGAATCCAAAAACAGTCAGTAACATGAAGAACCCTATTTTAAATATTTAACTGATCCATGTTAGTCCATAAATAATGGGATTAAATGCTCCACTATATTGGCCAGCAGTGCATTCATTAGCAGAATATTGCACAATGGAAAAGATTAATTAAGATACTGGAAATAAGAATTTTACAATGAAACTAGCTGTCAGCTTCCAGCAAATATTTTGAGCGGAACCCAGCTTGGTTTCAAAGGGGTGTAGAGAAAAGTTTGCTAGCTACAGTTACTGCTGCTCAGAGGTGAATAATGTGGTGTTTTTTTGCTAAAATAGAGTTTGGACTTTGTAGGTGTAAGTGTTCAGTGCCACCCATGCAGATTCTACCTTACTCATTACAGAATGCCAGGAAGTCAAAGCATCTAAGCAGTTTAATCCCTCTGCCTAAAAACATGGCAGTAAATTGTCCCCGAGTGTGAATGAGCATGTGGCGCTCTTTCTGTCTGTCTGCCTCTCTCTTTCTGTCTGTCAGTCTGCCTGCCTCTCTCTCTCTCTCTCTCTCTCTCTCTCTCTCTCTCTCTCTCTATCTATCTATCTATCTATCTATCTATCTATCTATATCTATATCTATATCTATATCTATATCTATCTATCTATATATATATATATATATATATATATATATATATATATATATATATATATATATATATATAATATACACTGAGAATTGTTAAGCCAGCAGAAAAAGGCTTTTCTGAGTACGAGTTTGCCAGCTGAGAAGCCGTTCCATGGTTTGAACCCATGTCTTGAAGAACAGTATGTTTTCATTGGCAGCTGCTGATAGACTCTTTAATCTGAGCTGCTGTAGAACAAGCTTTTGAATTTCCAACATGGCTGTCCAACTTCTGGAATCAAGACACACACGGCCAACATATGTGTAGTGCTGGAGAGCACACACTATCCTGAAGCCTATTCCATGTATTCTGTATACTGCAGTTGTTTCAGTAAGAAATGTAGAGGAGAGAAAATCTATGTATTTTTTGTAAACTATTCCAGAATGTATCTTAATATCTTCAATTCCCGATAATCAGATCAAAAAGCTGCGTTGCGATATTTTTGTGAAATAAAGAACAGCTTAAACTTTACAGAACATTCAATTCAATGGAGGACAAGGTTAGAGACAACATAAATTCATCTACTTAATCCTGCACTTTAAGGTCACTCATCCTCAAGGAGCTAGATGCATAGACCAATTGTAACAGCTATGTCAGAACATTCTTTTTTTTGCCTTGAATAAAAATCTTTAAATTGCTGTATGGCTTGAAGGAGAAAGAAAGTTATAGTTATATTTAGATATTGTAGAGAGTTGTATACATGTATAAATTCTGTGAATGGAATAACAACATATGGGATTTGTATTTGGTAACAGTGAAAAAGCTAAGCTTATTTTCAAGGCCATGGTTTTAGGGAGATTAGCCAATTAGTGGTAACAGGAAAATCCCACAACAGCTAGATTTGGGCCTTTGGGCAAAACCCTAAACCCACAATTGCTTGCATAGTGATTCTGCATTATTGGCAGCTTTGAATAAAAGACTCATGAGTAAATGAAGTGAAAGTGTAATTAGCAAAAGATGTTAAATACAGTAAATCAGTTTTCATGCACTGTTCCAATCCAGAGTGCAGAATTTAAGTCTGTGTTGTTCTGTCACTGATTCTTATTTTCCATCATTTTATCATCCCTTATTTCTCTATGGAAATGTAGAATTGCTTTCTGATCTCACACTGCACTACAGAGCCAAATGTCCTCCATCTGGTCAGCTTTTAGGTCCAGGACAAACTCACCTGCCCCCTGTGTGTTCTGGAAGCTTCGAGATCTTTCCTTTTATTTATTTATTTATTTATTTATTTATTTATTTATTTATTTATTTATTTTAGATATACGGCTCATGATGGAGTAAGAAAGTTCCTTTGAGCCCTCAGGATATTTTTAAGGAAATGTCTTCATGAGTAAGTGGAATAACAATGTATGGGACTTCAAGTGGATAATAAACTCAGGGAAAGCCCAGCTCATGTTCAAGGCTGTGGATTTGGGGGCATTAGCTCTTAGGCGGGGGTGTCGGAACTTGTTGAAAGGTGAATTATGTGAATTATAAATAATGTCAGGGAATAAATGAGTGTTTTTTACTCAGAGGAGAGATCTGGAGTTCAGCTCTTCTGGATGTACTGTCCAGAAACAATATGTTGCAAGAGTTTGTGGATCAGTTCGGCTCTTAAAACCCAATAGGGTGGTGTGTGGAGAATGACATTACAGGAAACACTCACCTCCCTCCTGAGTGTACAGGAGTGTACAAGATCTATTTTTTAAATTCCTTAGTTATACTGAATGCTTTGGCTCATACAGCAGAAAAAGGAGCCGTTGAGACGTTTGAAAGGTACAGGCGAGTAAAATGGGATACCACCATATGATATGAGGAAAGCCTAGCTTGCATTCAGTTCGGAGGGGATCTCCTTCAGATCTGGTCAAATTGATTTTATTTAAGCCATGTTAATTGTCATTATAAATTGAACTGTACAATGTTTATGCTTTGATTGGAATAACAGCTTGCAAAAAAATGGGTGAGACTTTGCAACAAACAGCTGACATGGGTGCAGCCAAGACAGAGCCAGAGATGAAACAAATCATCACAGGAAGCCAAAACAAAACCTTTCCATGCACTTTTTATGTTTCAAATCGCACTATATTCTTGCACACAATAGGACATATTCAGAGTTAAGCATGTGTACTGAGCAATTATAAATGGATGAACAATATAACTAAAACAGATGATATTGACCATAACAGAGGCATGTTTGATTTTCCTTGCACAATATAATTATTTATTTATTTATTTTTAAAGATGTCTCTCAGAGGGGAGCCATTGTTTATCTTAAGGAGCAAATATTATGTGGATAAAAATAGTACTGTAGCTACACTACCGTAAATTGAATTGGATGAATAGTATATGTGTGCTTGGTAAGCTTATCTTTTACGCTATGGGCACGCTTTTATTCCTGATATTCAAATCAGAAAATATCACTTTGTTCCAGACTATCAGGGTGCTTTTTCCTGACAGTGTGGTAGTAACACACTTACTACTAGTCCTCAAGGAAATAATCCCCATAGCAAGCGATGCAAGAGATCATACCGATTACAAAAGCTACAGGAGTCATTGCAGCAGGGTGAAGAATTGTTAATGCAGACCGGGAGATTATTTTTTTCTACATTAACCAGTTTGGTTAGTAAAAACAGGCTGCAGCAGCTGCCAATAGTACCTAGACAGGTCTTTGGCGCACAGGCCCAGGAAGCATTTAATGATCACATTGTTCTGTATGAGATGAAAACAATGTCTGAAAAAAATTATATTTCTGTGGAATATGGTTTCTAAGATCACAACAGTGAGCTAAGGAGCTATGTGGGATGTAGTGAGTATCACACTGGTGCCACTGTAGCAGCCCAGAACACAAAGGTGATTACACATCTAAAGCACAAGTTGCTAATTAGTTCTGAATTCATATGGCTGATGGTAGAATGGGTCTTCAGCTAGAGCACTGTCATTTGATGATAATAGACAAGAGGCTACTGAGCACACTGTCCACTGGATATCGGTTACTGTTTCACTGTCGGTCGCCGCCAAGAATAGCGGTCAGCCTTAGAGCCATGCAATATACTATTAGAAACACCAG
The DNA here is from genome assembly GCF_022655615.1 of Tachysurus fulvidraco. Classification (NCBI taxonomy): domain Eukaryota; kingdom Metazoa; phylum Chordata; class Actinopteri; order Siluriformes; family Bagridae; genus Tachysurus; species Tachysurus fulvidraco. The sequence continues at coordinate 33,524,146 of NC_062519.1, forward strand.
TCATGCCTAGAAAAAAATTAGTAGTAAAAATGATACACTGGGCAGAAAGCCTGAGCAGGTTTTTTTTCCCCCCAAGGTATTTTCTGAATCAAATAAAAGAGGTGTCGTCTGACAAAATTTAGATCTGAGAGATTTAAATACATATCTTCTTAAAATGACTGCCATTCCATATGCCATACATACACAGTGTTGTACAAGTAATGATCTGGGTCTAGCGATCTATTTTTATTTTTCTCTGCCAGTTCCATATTTTGCTGTATTTCAGTAGAGGCTGCTTTTCTGACTCGGCGAGGGGGCACAAAAGGGGTGTGACATTCAAAATATGCATACTATTATTATTTTTTCTCTCTCCCTCCTACTGTGTGAAATGTGTCTGTAAAACTTCTCTCTGACCTCAAGCACCCTCACAGCTCAATTTCCTTCGTGCGTGCAGCACAGGAAATCCATGTGTATTTCTAAGGTGCTTGAGACCTTTCTTTAGATGCAAAGCTCATGGAGTTTGTGAGCGCTACATACTGTACTGTGAAATAATGTTGAAAGAATTTATTTGTTCTCATTCACTTCGAGGCATTTGGATTTCTTGAAATTGAGCCTGGCCTAATTTTTGTCTAGATAAACCTCTCTGATTCTTATTTTTTCAAACTTTTTTATTCATCTTTGTTTTATCTTTGTTCCCGGTTTTTACGGATAGGATGGAAGTCATGTGGGTTTTAATTGCATAATCAGGGTTAGGAATGTCTTTGGATGGGATTTGGAATGAAACTCTGTGTGTGTGTGTGTGTGTGTGTGTGTGTGTGTGTGTGTGTGTGTGTCTGTCTGTGTGTGTGTGTGTGTGTGTGTGTGTTTTAGACATCAAGAACCACACGCTCTGATGAGGAGAGGGACAGTGGTTGGGATGCTTGGGGAACGTGGAGCGATTGCTCTCGCACCTGTGGCGGAGGAGCCTCTTACTCTTTACGGAGATGTCTCAATGGAGGGTTAGTAATTTTCCCATGACTTACACATATCTACAATCTTCTACAGATTCATTTTATTTTTGATGCATCCAAAAAGATTGACGTTAATAGCTAGTCTATGGATAATATAGCTTCCTCTATTGGCTCAGGTCCACATAATTCCTATCATGAGTCATGCTGAATAAATTTGTCCAGCAACTATTTGATTAATATAGTATACATTTGTGTTATTGGTTGTGTTGGGTTGTGGTAGCACTTTTAAAGCTGGCTTTCTAGCCAAGGGTTTTCTGATCACCAGTCCTTAAATAATGTGAAATTACCATTTTTAAAGATATTTAATACATTTATATATGTATAACTAATACAAAGATAGGACACTGTAATGAGTCAGGCATAGCTCTGTAACCCATACATCTGTGACCAAGTTTTTCTGGGGGATTTTCGGTTTGACATATCACATCACCTTTATATCAGAGGAAGTGCACTGAGCTATAGTCAGCTGTGCTGAGGTTCTATAATAAGTCAACCCAGAAAATGTTATGTCAACAAAAACTTATTCAGCCTGACTTGAAATGTCATCTTTGACTAAAGCCTGTTGGAATAAGATTTTATAAATGTTTATGTAGGATTATATCAGGTATTTGTGTCTGGAGATAGTGAGAAAGCGAGAAATTTTGGCTTAATGGTTGGTGGGAATCCAGTGGGTAGAATACACAGTTTAATCAAAAACTTTTTTTGTTCTAATCTAGTTAATAACAGATAGAAAGCCCATAGGGATAACATTGCTTGCTTGTTCTTGCCACAATTCCCTAGATGCTTTCTGATAAGAAATCACATCCAGCCCTGTAAGACTCATTCAGGTTTAATATTACCCATTGAACACCAAATTAATAGTGTTGCTAAATCAGTTTTGGTTTTTTTTTTAAATACAATTAACCTTGGTACAAATTGTATTTTGGTTTTTCAATTTAAGCCAATTGCATTTCTATCACAATAAGTGATGTTCATCCTTCTATTGTGTGTGTGTCTGTGTGTGTCACATTTTGTCCCCATTCTGATGTTTGATGTGTACATAAGCTAAATACCTGATTTCCTGCATTGTGCTGCTGCCACTTTTTGCTGATTGGATAACTGCATAAACCAGAAGGTGTATAGTCGTACCTGGCAACACTTCCTATATTTTTTTAAAGATATTTATTATTTAATTTATTATCCCTGAGTCTTTTATTAATTTATCTCATCTCAGTCTATTTGCCCATCAACAGGTAATTGAAGTAAAGTGAAATGCACAGTACTAGAGACAGAACCGTCAGAGCCGTCTCAGTTAAGGTTGACGTGAGAGAGGGGAAAGCGGTGTGCCATTTCCAGAATTTCTCTCCTACTTGATGTTTCCTTTTCACTTCCTTTCTTTCCAACTTCTGCTTGTGTGCTCTCTGGGCTGTGAAAATAGACATTGTTAATTATGCATTCAAGTGCTCATTTGATGATAGAGAATCCAGCACTATCAGAAATGCTGTGCATAATTTACAATGCATTGTGGGGAAAACTCATTAAAACTTGCTGAATCCCCAGAAATAATGAAAGAGGTTTCATTCTTATAATTTTTTTTTTTTTTTTGCTCGCATGCTAAATTGCGATAACATACAATGTCTTTATTGGGAAAAATGTAATTTCTCACTGTATGGATCAAATTATGCACAAAATGATCAAATTTCTTTTTTTTTTTATATTAACCTAAACCAAAGGTCTTAGTGCACTTCAAGAACTGTTTGTATTTGAAACACTGGATTTTGTAAAATCATGGACTCTTATTCTTATTTTATTAACGCTCTTCTCTACGATATTTTATTAATTGAATGAAGAAGGTATGCTAACACATAACTAATTGTACAGTCTACATCCATCGACTGTTTATAGCTAATCATTTAGGTTAGGAACAAATCACAATGTAGTATGATGTTATATGAAATGCACCCGTGAGAGTAGTCCAGTAATTCCCAACGCAAAGTGGAGTTACTGTTATCAACTTGAATATTTCAATTTATTTATAGAGCGCTTTTAACAATTCACAATGTCTCAAAGAAGCTTTACAGAAATATAGAAATAAAATTATATAACTTATATAATAATGTCTATACTAATATTGAAAATTTCTTTCAATTTATACTGTAGATGTCAATCAGCCTACAACATATGTAATTATGGGAGGAAACTGGAGTATGCGAAGGTAACCCAGAAGTACAAGCTGACCATGCAAGCTCCACACACACAGGGTAGAGACTGGAATCAAACCTCCAGAGGAGAAGCCACAGCACCCTCAGTTGAAATCTATCACTCGCTATTGACTTGGTGCATAACTTTAGGGGTTATTATAAATACAAACACATTTAAATATAAGTCTAATATTAATCTTGAATTTTTGTATTATATTAATCTTTGTATAATATTATCTATAATCGTATGTTCTGTAAAGCTGCTCTGAGACAATTTCCATTGTTTAAAAGCACTATACAAATATATTTCGATTTTTGAATTAATTAGATTTTTGAACATATTGTTTAAAACAATAGCACATATTTGAACTGAGCTTAGGCTCCTGCCAAAGTTGAATTTTAAATGATGTCTCTGCTTCTGTGAGGATAATTTCCAGCAACACTAGTACATGGATTGGCTACTCTAAATTTTCTGTAGTATGTCCTGTGACCTGGCACACCATCCAGTGTGTATCCCTGCTGTGCACACAGTGGTCCAAAGATCCACCACAACCCTAACCAGAATAAAGTGATTACTGGAGCTCAGTGAATGAGGATATCATCTGATCTCAGTATCAATGAATAGGATAGATGGGTAGAGGTTTTTCAACCATTATGAGGAGTTCATTTTTCAAATTGTATACATTGTGTTGCTGAGGCTAACTGCAATATATTAACGTATATATTAACAATACTGGCATTCATAAGACTACTTCTCTATTTTCTAGAATAACATTTCAGCGTTTTTCCACTGTTCCGAAACCTCAGGTCAAAAACATTAGCACTCCATCTTTTACAGTTCAGCTGAAAGACATGCATCATTTGTACTCAGCTAGTTTCAGTGGAGGAAGCTAATTGGCCCAGATGTGCCTCCGAATCAACAATTCCGATTAGACTGTGTTTTGGGTCTCATTAAGAGAGTGTTTGTTGCCTGCTACTGTCAGATTGGAACGTGTGTATTATAATTGAACACCTCCTGTGTGCAAAGATGTATTCTTTGCAGAAGTTTTAAGTTTCTTATGAGATGCAGATGTCTCATGTTGTTTTTATTTCCCAGAACTCCACCAACCCAGATAGGTGCAGCTGCTTAATCCATCTTTATTCAAAACCTTATTGTTTTATATCTTAACTTATAAACAACATATAATGTGCAGTTCTTGAAAATTGTGAGTCATTTAATATTAGCTTAAACATATTGCATTCAAAAAGATGTGTGCTTGAGCTTGTCTCATTCCAGAGTTATTTTTTTACTGTGAAAATTTTCGATGTGGCTTTGCATATAGTTTGAGTCTTTCACCACATTCTCTACGTTCCTTTTTTAACACTTCACTGACAACTTTGAGGGGCATCGATGGAGAGTTAATGAGAACGGTTTCATTTTATTTGGCCCGTTTACCCAGCAGTTTTATATTAGGATCACGTTATTCAATATACTGTACGATTATTTTAGAAATGAAGCTTTGCAGTACAGTGTTAGCATCCCTTTGCATGTTTAAAGAAGCACATTGCTGGTTAAAAACAAGTGTGACGATAAATCAGGAGATGTAACTAAATGCTAATAGCTTGTCTTTTGCTTCAGTGAAAATTCTAGAGCAGTACAATAATTGTCCTAATATTTTCCCCTCAACATACATGTAGTGTAAATGCTTTGCTCAATGACTGTAATGAATATAAAACATTGTTTGTCTGTCTGTTTGTTTGTTTGTTTATTTATTATTTATTTATTTTTGAGTGTCTTGTGTATTCCTTTTAACAGAATATTTACAAGTCATGTTATTTATTTATTTTGCTCTGCAGGAATTGTGAAGGAAGAAATATCCGTTATAGGACTTGCAGCAACACAGTAAGTCCATATTAGACACACTAAAACACATGCACTATATTGACAAAAGTTTGTGACCACCTGTTCAACACACCCATTATACATACAGTTTGCTCATCACATTCAGTTTGTGAGTACCAACAGTGGGGTCCAGAAGTCTGCGGCCAGCAGTAAACCTGCTTTTTTTTGGCATGCCTAGTCTATTTAACACAAATGTATTTGTATTGCAAATTATATTATAAGCTATAACAACATGAGTGAGAATCGTGGAAAATTTACCTGGATTTCAGATTTTGTTAACTTGAGCTGACACAATCTCCATACAGTATATTTGTGTTAAACATGATGATCCATGTTACATAAAATCTGTGGGCATGTCTCGTTAACAGTACAAAGTATAAGACTTTTGGAAAATCTGGTCTATGGTACTAAAGAGTTAACACATTTGTTTACATTTAAATGGTGTCTTAAAATTGTACAATATAAATAATTTGATCAAATTATTAATGCCATTTTTCACAATGATGTTATTTTTAATGGGAAAGAGAACTCCCAGTGGCTCTGTTATAGTCTATAGAAGGTATCAGCTATAGAAGTTAAACTCTTCTCTTTTGCTACAGTATCGTATGTCCCCTATAAGCAAACCAAAAATAGAAACGTCTTTCATTTTCCTGTCCTTTTAAAAAAATATATAACTTGTGGTCTAGCATATGGTAAAGTCCCCTGCTTCATCTTTTTCAAAGATAGGTTTAGATGGAAAACGTTTCTTTTCCATCTTTGTCTCTTGTGTAGCCAGCCTCCATCTCTCCATCAACACGCAAGAAGCCATCTGTCCCTTTTCCATCCATTTTAATCAGCAGCCTCTTTTTCCACCATTGAAGTGGTTTTGAATGGTTTTGTGGTTGCCAGGTCAAAAACAGTCACTGCATAATATTCAAACTGATGGTGTTAAAATGTGGATCTTAAGAACGGGTCTTTGTGTGTCAAAGATTATTAACAGCATATTTTTGTTAGCTCTAGGCTCGGTTTCTTAGGTGCATGAATATCATTTCTTTTTCAGATTCTCATCACTCTGTCAATCACTGTCTCTAAATTTCTTTATTTTTACAAGTGTGAAATATTTTGATCCAGACTTCCTGAAATCCTTCCTTCCAAACCCATTAAATACAAGCTAGTACATATCTGGTAGATTAAGTATTAATGAACCCATAGAGATAAACTAAATCAAATATGTTTTAACACTAAAAGACTACTGAACACTGGTTCAAAGCTTTAATAGATTAATAATAATAATAATAATAATAATAATAATAATAATAATAATAATAATAATAATAATAATAATAATAATAATCAATGTAGGTTATGAAAGTAATCCAGCACCATCCAATTGTATTCATGCTTCATTAGTTTTCTTTCTTCTAGAGTATGTTTAATTGAATTTACTGTGTGTTACTATGAACATAAATATTTTCAGTCACAACTGCTCTCACACTCATATATAATTTTAGATGATAATCATTTATTGATGCAGCTAAAAGCGTCATTATGTTCAAAGTTACCATTTAAAAATACGTCTGTTTTTTGTGGCTTTTTTGCCAGTTTGATTGAGACCAATTAGTCAATCATAGACAGCTACCAACCAGGGAGTTTACTGTAAATGTTAACGCATGCTCTGTTAAGACATATCAAGCCACCTTTTTAAGTATTTTTGAATCATAGGGTAGCATAACACAATGGAGAGGAAGTATGATCTGTCCTGTGTCGTGGGTTACAAAGTAGATTCGTGTTGAAGCCTAAATAAAGACTAGGCTGTATCCAGCTGCCTGTGTCTAACACATCACTTATTCACTGTTAACACTGGCAGATTTAGGAATGACACACAGCCCCTGAGTGTGAAAAGAAAGAAAGAAGGTGTGTGACAGAACCTTCCATTTATAACCAAGTTCCTAATTTCTCAATCTTGGGCTAGATACATGTACATCAGGAGGCTCAGTATAAAACATATCTTGATGCAACTGCAAATGTGTCTTACATTAACATTTTTGTAAAAGTCTGTAGCTTTTCACAAAACTGTTAGCTCCAGTATTTGTGCAAATTGTGATTTTATAGCTTAATAAAATGGTGTAAATGTTGAACAAAAAGGATTGGGAATAATGAGCAAGGACAATTCTTTGACAAAAATGGTTTAGTAAATGATGTTTTTATTAAAGAACAAGGGCAGAGGAATTGCACTGTCACTGTTCGTACCCAAGTAAAATTAAAAGAGATGATAAATACTCCTAACATTTTCATTATAACTTCCAAATTAATAATTTCAAAACGCACAAATTTCAACTTTAAACTTTAAAATTCAGCATTCAAAGCTGAAGTAGTGTGTTTGTTTAGTTGAAGGATGGTAAATTAGATAGTTTAGCTAGTCTTGTTGCTTCTCTGAGTTACCTTTCAATCGAGAAGATTTATTAAAAATTTACTAAAATCAAATTTCAAAATCAAATTTTCCCATATGATTGCATACCATATTAGACATGATCAGAAAAGTTGACCTTGTCAGCTGTTTTCAGTTCCAAATATCTCCTTTTTACTCTTGAATACTTTTCATTGTTGCATTTTAAAATGTAGATAATGTTTTACTTTCACTCCAGTTTATGTTTTGCCAATTTTAATGTTGAAACTGTACTCGTACTTTACAGTAAACTTTTTCTATACATTTGTCCATTCCAAAAGATTTACTTTTCCCTGACTCCTATATATATAACCACATATATTCATATAAACATTTTCCAGGATTTGCTATCAAGATATTATCAAGATAAACTATAAAGCCTATGTTTCCATTTTAAGGAATGGGAACATTGATGTCTGACTATATTTGTTGTGTGCTCTGATAAAAAAGAGTGTATTTAAGAAAACTAACGTGTTTGTTTCTCTGATTAGGACTGTCCTGCTGAGTCAGGGGACTTCAGAGCTCAGCAGTGCTCTGCCCACAATGACATCAAATACCAGGGACAGGCATATGAGTGGATTCCAGTGAGCTATGACCCGATCTCTCCTTGTGCCCTCAAGTGCCAGGCTCGAGGGAAGAGCTTAGTGGTGGAACTGGCACCGAAAGTGCTGGATGGCACCCGGTGTAAAGCAGATTCTCTGGATATGTGTATTAATGGTATATGTCAGGTGAGGTCACATCATCTGTTCTAATCAGTACTCTGTGAGTAAAACATATTTAGTATGAAGTGGGTGTCTAGGGAAATTTCCTAGATAGCCACCATGTGACAGCAGTGCAATGGAGGAACAGGGAATGAAGTCAGGAGCTTCAGGGAAAGTTCAAGTCAAACATCAGAAAGTGAAAAAATGAACTTGGCAAGGCATGGTTCCAGACAATCTGGTTGGAATATTTCAAAATCTGAAGATCACTCAGAATGGTATATAAAACAAAGACATCCAGTGAGTGGTAGTTCAGTGGTTGAAACTGCCTTGTTGTTGCGACAGATGGGACAGATGAGATAACAGATTGGCCAGATTACTTTAAGTTGGCAGGAAAGCTACAGCAAAACAAATAACCACACATTACAATTGCGGTGAGCAGAAAAGCATTTCAGAGTACAACAAATTGTGAACATTGAGGCAGATGAGCTACAAAAGCAAAAGTTCGAGTCCCCTTCTGTCAGCCAAGAATAAGAATCTGAGGCTACAGTGGGCACAGACACTCTTTTTCCAGTATACTATCTATATATATAAAACTGCATGTAAATAACTTGCTTTTTTATGTATTTATAAATGTTGAAAAACTTTTGACTATTTTTACCATTGCAAAAGGCAAATACCAGCTTTCATATTATGGATTCAATATACAATGTAGAAAGCTGTTCCTTAGAGAGTATGGATGGTTTGGGGAAAATTTGCATTGCTGATGTTTAAACACTTAGGTAAGTAATTCCTGTGTCAAAGCTTCATGGAAAAGTGTTCCTCTTAATTTACAAACAAATCTATTAGAGTCTGTTAGGGTCATTATTACATGAATTCAGCTCTGAAATGAGACCTAACTATATTTAAACCCTGTTTGGCTCATGCATAGTGCCTTCATACTTCATACAGTCATGTGTCATACTATTGCTCTCAGACACCATATCATAATTTACTGATGGTCCATAACTAAAAAATAGAAAAACAATATATGAATGTTTTGAAGTATCTAGGACTACCGTATGTTTACATAAGTCTGTGATTAGCTGGTTTTTATTTTAACAAGAATTTGTGGTTGAAACTGCATTTCTCATAGTGCAGATGAACTGTGCAGATGTGTATACTGTAGGACTAGAAAGAAACTGATATATAGAGAAATACTGCTCATGAATGCTCAGTGTGCTCAAACACTAAGCTACCTGTTGATTAAAAGGTAAAAAAAAAGGCTTTTTGCACTTATTAGACAAAATCTGCATCAGTCTTTATGTACTTTACATATCAAATTGTGAGTTTATATTCGCTCTCAGGTATTAGTGGTGTCTGCATGTTTGACATAAGATGTAAGACATAACTCAGGATTTCAACTTATCAACTTATAAAATCACATTAGCCTTTTTGAATTTAAGCACAATTAATTTTATATGACCTGCTTAAAACCAGTATTTTGTGTGAGATAGCCAAACAATTTAAACTGATTTAACAATAAACAACTTATTCTTCATAATGAGCCCTGTTGTTTTTTTTCCTCTCCATTTGGCAGGAAGTGGGCTGTGATAGACAGTTGGGCAGCAACACTAAGCCGGATAACTGTGGAGTGTGTGGAGGAGATGGCTCGAGCTGCCGCCTGATCCGAGGCCAATCACAGATACATGTCTCGTTAGAGGAACGTATGTGCTCACACACACTCAAGCACTCAAAACATTATTTAGACACTCTACAGAATCAAAATGCATTCATATATTTTCACACACACACACACACACACACACACACACACACACACACACACACACACACACACACACACACACACACATACACACACTTTAACAGTCAAATACAAACTCGCTCTGTCTAAAACATTGTAGCATGCAGATACTGGTGAAGAGCATGTGAATTAGCCAGGTTTGTTTGGGCTGCCAAGACATATACAGTAACTCACAAAATCACTCTTTACAACTGTGGTGATTTTATCATGGAATCAAGATTTGAATAAATTTTCCACACTTCAATTGTCAAGTAAATCTCTTAACATGTGTCAGAAAGATTTCGTGCATTGTGTTGCTGCCACATGATTGATTGATAAGTTAACTGCATAAATGAGCAAGTGTGTGTTTTGGGGGGGTCAATTTATTTTAAAGTACATCAAAGTAAATTAATGTGTGCCCACTTCCAAATATACCGTCACATAACTTCATTAGGAACAGGACAAAACTCTCAAGCGGCACAATAGAAAGTGTTCGTGCTATGAACTCATACTCTCTTGACAATGCCACGGCTGTTTTTGGTCAAGGAGCAATACAGGTATCCAACTTAGATATGAAATAGAGAATGTTGGTAGGTAAAAAACGAAACAGAATAAACATCTTCAAAAACTGAACCTGGGTTTGGATTTAATGCAACCATATGATACATACATCAAATATACAACCTTACCTCTTACAGTAGTTTGTTTAATACTGAATTTGGTCAGACGCACTTTGGATTGTTCCAGCAGTGAAGTGCCTCTAGATTTTCATGAATGTCTTTGGTTATTTGATGGAGCTGTTCAGGCACGATTTTAAAATATTGACTTTGTGTCTCGTTATGATTTTGTGGTAGTTAAGTGAAGTGTGCTTATTTTAATCAGGGCCTTATACCAGGTCAAGGATAAAGGGCTCTTTGAAGGGCGCAGAGGGTTTGCGAACATTCCAAGGTTGGTTATACATTCTTCGGGATCTCTGTTCTTTTGCAAGAATTGGCAGGTTTATTTGCATACTGGGTTTTACGGCTCAGCCAGACGAACATATTGTTTCACATGCTGGGAAACGGGATATTTTCGGGTGCTTGTAAAAATTATCGATTCCGTATGAAGGCAGTAATGGGTTGCGTTTTTTTTTTTTTTAAAGGCCAATGATAATCTGTTACACTTACTGTAATTCTTTCTTTCTTGGCATCATGAGAGCTTGGATTTGTTCACCGACTTTTAGACTTTTGTAGACATATTTGATAATCGTTTGATATGATTGGAAGGCCTCGCTAGTCGTCGCAGTTGTTTGAATTGCATTACAGTGGCATACCTCCGTTCTTTCCTTCTGCCCACTTTTAAACATTTATTTACAAGTGAGGCAGGATTCAATCCAACTATAGCGTTAGTGAATTCTGGGTTAAGGGAGTTAACAGTGGAGTGCTAGCAATTCTGGTATTTTAGCTGCTAACCTTACAATAATCAACAAAAATTTGTGTTAATCTCTTTTTTCAGGCATTATATTCTCAGTATGGTGTATGACATATACATTTGATACTGCCAATATTTCAATAGGATATTGAGTATTATTAGATTTATTAGATTTGGAGCTGTTTCAATTTTAATTGACGAATTGTTCATCTTCTTGACCAACAGAGACTGCACCCCAGTTTATCTTAATTAAGGTTTATAAAAATATGATTTAATAATGCTTTGAAATAATGCTCCACTAGAACCAAAAAGAGCCAATCACTGAACATCTTATGCTTCATACACACCATTCTGTGTCGCTGAAGCTGTAGGGTAAATATTTAGACTAGTGCACTGAACCCTAGCATAGCTCAAATGTTACTTTTAAACACATATCGCAAATTGCTCTTAAAAGTTTATTTAAGAGAAAAAGTGCCACGCTACAAATTAGATGGGCTCAGATGCTCTCCAGTGGAAAGACAGTTTTGTATTATTCTTGGAAAATCCTGAATATCTGTATTTAATCTTCCCAATCATGCTGCAGTTATTTTCCTCATCTAAAACCCCTTTTCCCGTCAAGCAAAGTGTCCGGGTGCTCAGATTAAAAAGTAGTAGACCATTTGGCATTTCTAGACTGCCGTGCTATTTTCTTTAAAAGTGCAACGTAACCTAATCCAAAAGCATTGAGCTCCCCCTAATAAATGGCGTCTAGCTAATAACTCACCGCTCGTCACGACTACATCCAGGCTTCCTTTATGCACTTCACAGTAAGCCTGAGTAATCTGATAGTTTTCTCTCTCCAGGATATGCTGTCCCATTGGCTGGCATTCAGGATCTTGCCGGCTTGTTGTTCTTGCGTTTACATTATTAATAAGTAGTAAAAATGCTTCTAACGAGTCACTGGCACTTGTGTTTCATTCCTTCACTATGTGCTGGCTCTCTACTGCATTCTTGAAAGACGAGTGCAGAATAACATTCACAGCAGCAGTCTGTGCTTTAGTATTCATTTTTGACTTATTTGACCTTCACGTGTTCACATGTCAGTGCATTTATCCCTTTGTTAACATATGCCAGAAGCATTAAACTAAATTTCAACATCTACATGCAAAGTCTTTAACACAGTCTAAAAATAATAGGTAATATTGCTCTTTATTAGGAACACCTATGCACTCGTATTCACGCAATTATTAAACCATAATCATATGGCACAAGCACACTGTATACAATCATGCAGATTCAGGTAATGATTATATCAAATATCAGAACAGAGAAAATATTATATATATATATATATTCCTATCTAATGGAATATCTATCTAATAGGAGGCTATTATGTTATATGAACATATATGAATATGTTTCTGCATGAATATGCCATTCACTTAGAATTTTATACATGCGCAGAATGAAATCATGAGATACTAAATTGAGGTTGCAAAATTATAACGTGTGTGTCGGACATGTGTGTCTCACATTTGTGTTATTTCACATTTAATATAAAAAATCAGCAAGTCAAAAATAAATAATGTGCTACACAATGTGTACATGGCTTGAAGGGCAAGCTGATTAACTGCACATCTGCAGTGCTTATGGCTCTGTACAATGCTTAAGATAAGCAACGTCTCTTACTAAGCTGTCTCCTCCAATGCCCTGCATGTGGAAAATAAAAACTTTTTTGTGGACTATATGTAGGCTTTCATTTTTTTAGTATTTACAGCTGAAAAATACATTTCAGCACGAAAAATTGTGAAGTCAAACCTTCAGACAGATTTAAAACTGCTCCTCACTTTGGCAAATGTAAAAAGCAAATTTGCTAAAAAATTAAGGACAGAATGGAGAATAACTAAGACATGCCTCTATTTTCGGCATACTGGGCCCTGCACATGTAACTGTAGCGACAGTAGTACTGTGGAACAGTGTTAACGAATGTGCTTCTTAAGAGTGCATGTGGTGCAAAGTTATTTGTGGAGTGGAGCAGTGACTCACATGAATTAACTCTGAATATATCCAAAATATCTTTAAACAAAAATTTCAAAAACAAGTGTTTTTTGATGTTTTTATTTATTTATTATTATTATTATTATTGTTTTTTTAAGTATGATTATAAAAGAATAATAATTCCTATTATTTGTATTTTGTACCATATATGTTTGAGATTTTAATACTCTGGACATTCTTTCTGGTATTTTATTTTAAGCAATTGACCAAATTTAAAATCCATCATCTATTCTTACAAAATAACCAAGGCGCCACTTTGGACTGGCAACTTTCAAAACATGCTTCGTTTAAAACATACATTACTTTTCCCACACCATTGACCAGGCTTCAAAATATTATTCCATTATAATATGCATTAAATTCCAGAACTTTCCAGAAGTGATTATTTTCAGGGGCACCCAAGACTCTGGCTCACTTCCACCTCTGGATGTGGTAGCCACTGCCAGACCGGGCAAATTTTCTCTTTCCTCCTTGTTAAAATGCATTAATAATGACGCGTCTCTTGCGAAACCTCAGCCCTCATATGACAGGGGCTTTCCTCAGTCATCATGAATGGGCTTACTGGGCAAGTAGTAGATTGGATTGTAAATAAACTGGAAGCTGTTCAAATCTTCCACCGTAAATAAATCATTTAGGCTGGTATTAAATCTAACAGCTACATAAAATGTGTTGTGTCATAAAAGGAGAAATAGTTCATGGAAATCCACCCATACGAGTCTTCGGAATTTCTCTTGTCACTTACATTTCTACTCATTAACTTACTCATTCATCCATTAACTAACTCACTCATTCATCAGTGATAAACAAATGAGCAACACGTAAATAATTTGCATTGCTTGAATGAATCAAAGAGAGCATGGAGGTTAAGTCAGAGGCCCAGAGTAATAGATTCAAAGAGGGAAACCACTAAAGTTTACAATAGCTCTTAAACAGGCAGCATAAACAATTGAAAACTCAAGTACTTACACACCAAAGCTGTAAGAGTTAGCATAAAAAGCCTTAACAAGGCACGGATTTTGTTGCAAGCTGCCTGGTTTCTGCATCACTTCCTGTTCTATTCAAGACTTTGCCACAAAGCATCTATACAGGAATAAACATGTAGTTTCATATATACAGCATTAATGTAAGATTATTTACTAAAGTAAGTGCAAGACTTGGGCATAAGTTGTTCTGCAGAGTATGGATAGTGTAAATTATCAGGATGAATCAGGTTCAGAGGGGAAATAAGAGCCATAGTGTAGAAGTGTGTTAAGGATCAGGGATCAGGAATACAGGAACACAGCTTAAAAGCGAGAGGAAAGGATTATAAGGTATGCTCTTATCATACACTGATTTAAAAGGGTGTACATTTTGAAAGAGTGCAGACCATGATTCCAGCATGTTTACTGTACATATGGCAGCATAACTATAACCGAGAGAAAGAACACAGGCATGTAAGACAGAGAACACATAAAGAACCTAGTATCCAGTCCACTATCAACAACCAATGTCTGACTAAACAGATATGTTTTCAGTCTAGAATTAAAATCTAAGACTGTCTGAGTTGTGAAGTGCGTATGCAGAGTGGCATGACAGTTCAATCAATAATTTAGTCACTAACTAAGTCAAACATGATCAGAAACTCACTCATTGACTCCCTGACTCACTCATTCACTCTTTAACTCACTCACTGGCTCACTCAATCATTTATTGACTCATCCTCTGATTCACTCATTCAGTCACTGATTCACTTTCTTACTTATTCACTCACCCACTTTCTCATCCACTGGATTCACTTATTCACTTACTGAGTTAACCACTTACTCACCCACTGATTCAGTCTTTCACTCACTGACTCACTTATTCAATCTCCATTCTCACATACTCACGAACAATGTGACTCATTTAAAAGTTAATCAGTAACTCATTCATACACTCACTAATTCATTGCCAATGAATTACTCATTCATGTTTCTCCACAGAATGCTATCTGAGATTCAGCAAACTGCTTACACAGAAATTTGAAAAATAATGTTAGCAGTTGTTATGATTGACATGACTCAGTTTTCTTTGACACGCAGAAGGTGATGTTTAAGATTGCAGCGTTCACATGTTTCTTGTTTGAAAAAAAAAAAGGACTTTTAATGTTTTAACCATGTTTCTTCACTCTTATTAAAGCTTTGAAGACGGTGGTTGAAGTTCCTCTAGGAAGCCGAGGCCTGAGACTCACAGCCAAGGGTCCTGATGTAATATGTGAGTTCCTTTGCTCATATTCATTTATTACATTAGCAGTTTTGTTACACTAAAGAGTGCAGAACTTAATCTGGCCATTGGATCTGTCTATAAGTTGAAAGGATAATTAAGAACCTCAAAATTAATTATTATTTAGAGCAAAAATGCACTTTTGATATTCCATATATAGCAAATCAGCCTAGATATTTTGAGTTTGCTTCTGTATTTTTTAAATGGAGCAGTGTGATTGTTGGAAGGTATTGTGCAAACTGTATGCAATAACACACTCGCCTTAAAAAATCATCATCTGTTCAAATATTGTCTTCTGAATCACTTCCAATTTTTTTTTGCCTTCAGACACTGGCCATATTATATTGTCTTGGCTGATTGACCAAGTGTAGGATTAAGTGAAAATTGGATGCTTGGTGTACTGCCACTTTAAAAAAAATTCAATCAGCATCAATCCAAGGTGAAGACCGAATCAATGAAAAATATTTCCACTTAACACTAATCCTACACTGCGTAGTGGTACAGTGGTATAGTGCTTTGATCGTGAGCTGGGGTTACAGTTTGTTTGGAGTTTCACACGCACACACAAATGTTTCAAGTATTCATGCCATGATTTCTCCAAACACAATAAGCTTTTTCATGGAAACCAGAAAACAATAAAATTACACCAGTTTAAAATTTCTATTTTGATTAGACATTGGAAATGAACTATTCGTTTCTTCCTTACAGGGAATTTAGGGTAATGGTGTAAACAATCCACCAATTCGCTTTCATTACACCGGTAACTAATTCAACAACACTTTCTAATTTTCTGGTGGATGTTCCAGGGGCATCACTGAAGCAGGCTGGAAACTGCTCAGATAGAGATCATATCCAGGGGTGTTTCAATCTGTGTAATTAACTGACACAGAAGCCAATAATACGTTGCCTGAATCAGTGAAGCAGTCTGGGTTGGAAAGAAATCAGGCTTAGTGTTGCTTCCATATATGATTTCATGCATTCTTCTAATTACCACTGGTGGTGTTGTTGAGTTAGTTTCCACAAAGTTGCGAAGTAATCAATCTTAATACATTTGTTAATTATCCAAAGTGAATTACATGTATTGTTCTCCCCGTGCCTCGGGGGTTTCCTCCGGGTACTCCGGTTTCCTCCCCCGGTCCAAAGACATGCATGGTTGGTTGATTGGCATCTCTGGAAAAATTGTCCGTAGTGTGTGATTACGTGAGTGAATGAGAGTGTGTGTGTGCCCTGCGAAGGGTTGGCACTCCGTCCAGGGTGTATCCTGCCGTGATGCCCGATGATGCCTGAGATAGGCACAGGCTCCCCGTGACCTGAGGTAGTTCGGATAAAGCGGTAGAAAATGAGTGAGTGAGAGAATTACATGTATCTCATTTATATAGCTAAGCAATTGAGGGTTAAGGGCCTTGCTCAGGGGTGCTGGTGTGGCAGATTGGTGGACCTGGGATTCAAAATTCACATCCTTCTGATCAGTAGTCAGAACTACTTTCCCACCCAAAATAAAACATTATATATTATGACATACTATTATATATCCCTGTTAAGAATGTACTTTGTACACCAAGAGGTTTTATGTTGAAAATGCTGGGAATTTATGCTGCGTACAAGTCTATTATTATTTTTTTATACAACTGCAGCTGTTAATTATTTTAAGTCTGACTGCACATCTGACTCCTTGCAAAATCTAAACCTCACTGACCTTTTCATTGCACCTTTTCCTGTGCCGCATGCTCATATGTGTTGTGGCCTACGCAATTTTTCACCAAGAGAGATCCCCACCCTGCCTATTCCCCAAATGCTGGTTTCTCATGGAAACAATCATGGGAGCTGTGTATCGTATGAGATTGTGACTGTTCTGTACAGAAACAAAAAGACATAGAAACACGATTTATTGGCTTTACTGACGATTTACTGACTTTTACTGGCTGTTTCTAAAACATGCTTGGAAATATCAGATCGTTTGTGATAAATTGTAGACTGAGAAAATGGTTACTGCACACTCGATGAATGGTCGCCGTGAGAGCACAGAGCACGTCCCTGTAGTTGTTGAGCCCCAGCATTAGCCCACTTAACATCCCCCATGTCATTGCACAAGTATATACTTTATGCATATAGGCAGAGAGACACATATTCTCAAACACACACAAACACACACAAATACACACAAACACACATTTACCTGCCTTGTTAAAACCCCTTCATTTTCACCATCTGAAATGAATACAGTATGTAAGAGTTTAGAAAGAAGTGTTTTCACAGATCATTTACCAGGAGACTCACAATATAGATGTGGAAATGTCCACTGGAGACGAAAAGGTAGACAATGGAAAGAGACAACACATACACTGCCAATGGTACAGTGCACAGCAGTCAAGTTTGTGAACTCCAGAGAAACTAAATATTATCAGAAGCAGGTTAGAGATGGATAATCAGATTTCCTGTGGATGGGGCCACGGTTACTGTTACCATGCTGAGAGAGATTTCCATTAGCAATGGATTTAATGGAAAGCTTGTTTTGGGAAAGGCTTAATATGCTGAGCATGTGAGCGCGTGTGTGACCCTGTCTGCTGCTGTGTGGAGAGTTTGAGTGCATATGACAATAAACGTCCCTTTACTGCGTGTATAGAACCTTAAACCCTGCTTTGTGGAGTGTGTGCAACCATAAATAATGGCAAAAACGTTAGCAATTCGATTGCTCCCAAATGGAAACCATGTTTTGGGAACAGCCCGATGCACCCTACCACAAACACACGCAGCAATATATTAGTAGGAAAACATACACTAGATGGACAACAGGAGAGATTTACTACTTTTATGACTAGCACCTGAATATGATTACACCATGATTTGAAATGTTGTTACTTTTACTTTTTTGTGGGAACTTTCTCCACAATGTGCTCAGACTCTTATTTTTCATATTGATTTACACAAACAAATCTCTTGCTCGATTATTTTTTTTCTTTCTATGATGTGGGGACAGATTGAAAACAGATCTGACAGAGAGCAGCCAAACATCTCCGTCTTGTTATTCCAGCAGCACCTGCTTGCAGCGAATGTAAAGGCAAATGATCTTGGGTTATAATTCATGCTAAACTTTTTTAGATTAGTTGCAAATTGTGCTTTTATGATTAAATCCTTTCACAGGAAAGCAAAATGATCATACTTTTGGAGTTTTGCTTTCATGTTCATGTTGAACTGGCAAGGGTTATTACATCAGAATTTCTAAAAGCCTATAAGATTCAATATGCAAATGAGCTGATGAAAAAAATCGCATCCAACAATAGGCGTGAATGTAGCTTAGCATAAAACTGAATCAGAGGCTGCCTTTTGTGCCTTGTTTTTATGGACACTGAAAATAATGTTGGGCACAATTTCTAAAATGAAAATTTTCAGGTAATGTGAAAAAGAAACATTTTATCTTAGAAATTGTGCCCAACATTATTTTGAAAAAGATTTAAAAAAGACCAACAAGGCACCTTAAAATCCACCATAAAGGCGAAAGTAATTCCCAGGTTCTTCTGATTTATGAAAAAAAGAAGCTATTCAACATGCTGTTATACACACACGCACACACGCACACATGCACACACGCACACACGCACACACGCACACACACACACACACACACACACACACACACACACACACACACACACACACACACATAAAGACATATCTACATTAATGAATTGGGATTATATTTGGATTATTCAGCTGTATTTCACATGCCCTTTGTCAATGTAAAATCTAGGGGTGTTGCATTCTGTGTAATAGCCTGATGCCACTGTCACTGATGGCCTACTGTAGATTAATCTATAGTCTGGTGTAGAAGGAAATCAGCCAGAAACATTTTTCATATCATTTTGCTTAATTTTTTCATGACTATCGCTGATGTTTGATTCCAGTTTGCATCAAAATAATCCATCAAAGGCAGTAAATAATCATACTTGGAAGCTAAAATTGAAATTCTATATTTACAGTATCTCAAAAAGACAGGGACCCTTGGCTGACTGTCACATCTCTGAGTATGGTTGACTGTAATTGGCAGTGCTTTTCTGTCTATTTTTTGTCTATTGTCAAGCTCCTCTACAGTATGTATGCTGCTGTTGTCTCCTATTATGCTTGCACAGCTCAGGCTAAAAGATGAACAAGGAGAATAAAGAGTATGGATCATTTTACATCCAAAAGATTTTTCCTTGTCTTGGCTAATGTTGGTTTGTCTTTGTGTTAGTAATCGAAGCTCACAGTCTCAGCGACAGGAAAGAGGAGCTGGTGTTGAGCTCCCCAGGCTCATATACTCTGGCCAACAGCACTGTGGATTATCAGAGAGGAAGGGAAGCTGACAGACAGATTCTGCGCTGCCACGGGTCACTTACTGCAGACTTCACCATCAAGGTGAGCAAAAACACAAGAGGATGAAGGACAACATTATTGTACATCTGTGTTGTGTTGTTGTATTATCTTAGATTGTGGAAATGTTATCTTGGATTTAGGAAATATCCTTGGGCTTTGAAATTGAGCTATATTAGCAAACCTTCTCACTAACAAATTTTATTATTAACAAAGAAATAACACATGAGCAAAAGTGCAGTTTTATGGAATGCTGACCAGCCATTCAGAATAACCCCACAATTTTGAGTCTGAAACTGAGTTCTGTAATCAAGAAATTGGTATAGTGTATAGATTAAGCAAAATTTTGGACACAATTTTTACATATATTCTGTTTATTTTTTCAGCTGATAGTGGAAATAGTTCCCGCGTTCGCTTTATAACATGACGGCTAGCTCGCATCTACTTGAACATTACCTGTCAGAGGCGCTTCTGGAAAATTTGGATTTCTTTCTTCCTTTTCATCATCATCCAAATAACTTTCATATTTTTATAACATTATTTATATTATGTTATATTCCTGGTCTACTGCTGTGTCTACTGATGCTCCTGCTAACACTACTGTGGTAAGGGGAATTTTATGTGGTCAACACAGACGAGCAGATTTCTACACACACTAAAACGTCTTAGTGTGGTTATAGGAAATATAAACAATCTTGGAAAACTGCTCAACCAATCCAATTAGTGTAACTTTCAGTTTCCATTGGTTGAAGAGAAAGCTATCCCAGTTACTAAATCTGTCTAAATCTACCAAATCAATTTTGTAGAAATTCCACTGTTATCTCTTCTGCTGACTTGACAACAAAGATCTACTTCATAGATCTGCAGGCTTTTGTTCTATCGTTCGGTCGTATTGTGAACAGTGTTTGCACCCTCTCACCATCCTGACTTGCAATTTTTATTGAGTCTTAGATTCAGACTGACACTTTCAGTCTTTTGAGCCCCAGCCAGGGCGGCTATTGAGAAAAACACAGCACATGCAAAAGCAGGATTGTGACATTATTCACACTACCTATTCACACTAATTTGTAAATTACTGCCAACTTGCTTGTTAACATGACATACATTGTCAAAAACGATCTATTTGCAGACATAAATTATAACGCAGTAAATCAAGATCAGTGTATTTACTGTGACTAGACTGTTCACAGCCTCTCTTCCAAATTATTAAAAAATAAAAATTTTCTTGGTGGTTTTATAAATATTGCAGACTATACTGTTGATACAGTATGTATTCTCACTGAAATCATGAAAGAGCTCTCTTCAATAGTTCTATAATTTCTTAGATGGCGATAGAAAGGGAAATTCTTCTAAGCCACAGACGTCAGTGTTGCTCTTATATTTAAACTGAGATGAGCAGAAACCAGAACACCCACAGCTTAAAGTCTTTCAATTTTACAGCCCACAGAGCTTTGGAGACAATATTCCTCGTGTGTTGAAACCTTTTACCTTTATACTTATTACTTGGTTACATTTCTATCGTTAAAGATGTTATTAAACTTCTGAACATTAGGATCTAAGGCTTCAATTGGATGTGGTGTGACCTGCCAGTATAAAAGTGTGTCTAGATCAACAATCTATTTTGATCTCAGGGGTGAACTCAAGGGTGGACTCATCCAAATGCACAATTACCTTTGTGGAAAATCAGCAACTAATGTAATTTAACTCATACTGCATATAACCAGATAGTTTTGTGTTTTTTAAAAAGACTACGAAAAGTCATTGACTTATGCCTAGTAGCCTAGTCTATAGGCTAGTCATTATCCTCTCCTGACAATGTCTGTGGTAATTAATCATTATGTGATTACAGCATTGCCAAACAATCAAAAATCATCTCTGACTAACATTTTGTCCCAGAGCCATAGTATTCTCTCTTTGGTCATGAAGGGGATTCATTTTTACTTGAAGTGTTTAACTGCAACGTGATTGTGTGCTGTGCTAACATCAGTGTTATATAACTGTTGTTGCACTGTGCAGCATTTTGCTCAGTTTTGTCACTGTTTCCACATCTCTTAGTGTGATTGATTCTGGAAAGATTGTCTAGCATCTGTTTAAGTTAACAAATATGGCTAGTAAAAATAATTCAGACAGACTGTATCCTCAATTTGCATGTATATATGAGTGGGTAATGGGATTTGGAAAAAATGGCATCAGGTTTGATTTGAGACACTGAGAAATATATGAACCAATTGGGGCATGCTTTATCAAATTAGACAATTTCTTTTGCATAAGTCAGTAGAACACCCCTGGGGTTGAGGGCTTGAACCTTTGGGGGTTTTCCTCTGGACATACATTGTAGGCTGATTGGCATCTCTAAATTGTCCACTTTAACCTGGGATAGGCTTTTTGTACCCTACAACCTTGTGTAGGATAAGTGTAATGGAAAATGTGTGGATGAATAGATAACTGTTGCAAAAAAAGCTGTTGCACAAAGTGAGAATTTATGTGCATTACACAGAGCCCTAAAAAAGCATCAAACGGGATGTTTAACAAGTACATAGTGCTGTGATGGTCAGGTCTCTGTTTACTTTGGCCTATACAGTGTATTTGAGTTTCTCTCATTTAGACAGTTGAGCAGCTTCAGAAGAGAAGCAATGCTCTAAACACAATGTGGAATTTAATACCGCTGACAGTACGAATGGTTTGCTAGGCTCATACTACAATGGTACAATACAAAGTTTTTGTCAATTTCACACAGAGGCTTCTAACTACGTCTTCGTTTCCTGCTCTTTTTCTCAGGTGAAGTATGCAGCTCCTAAAGACACAGTGTTCATGTTCATGTTCTACCAGCCGATCCGTTACCAGTGGAGAGAGACAGACTTCTTCCCCTGCTCTGTAAAATGTGGAGGAGGTAAAACACAAACTCAGGCACCTGGGAGAAGCATATGAAGTATACTGGCTTTTTTTCACTTCCACAGCAGGCTCTAAACAGGCTCAGTAGGTTTTTTATTTTACTTTACTCATCCAATAACCAGAGAATGAAAGAGTTCACTCCCTGTTGACTTACAAACATGAAAACTCTTTATCTGATATGTTGGAAATGATAACAATTGATACCCAGGGAAGGTATTCTTTATTGGAATGTCTGCATCGGGACTAACCCATTTAAAATAAAAACTTGCCTTAAACCTTAAAAGAAACTAGATTTGTAAAGTTTGTCATGACAAATTTTTATGTTGGCTTTGACAAAGCAAGTATTCGCAAAGGCCGGTGTTTTTTGGAGGCGGATGGACATAAGGATCAGTGTTACATTTGGAGGTGCACAGAAAGCTAGGGTGCCAAAACATTTGGAGGCAAGTGGAGACGAACATGTGACGTCATCTGAATACTCTTGAGGAAGATCCCCACATTGGGCTGAGTGTTTTGATATGTCACATGATAATGTTGTAAAAAGTTTCTTGATTTTAGCATATTTTGGGGGCAGGGCTGCGGCACAACCGAAAGGCCAGTCCTACACCAATTTAAAACTTTTTTTCAGAGTATCACCCTAAAGATGCTGGCCGAATTTGGTGTAGATAGTTTGAAAGCTTGCCGAGTTATAAACCTCGAAAGTTTATAATGGGAGTCTATGGGAAAAAAGGCCAATTTGAGACCCGGTACCGGAAGTACCGATACTCGGATCGCTGAGAAAAGTGAAAGCAACAAACTTCAGACTAAGATCTATAACATATCCGAATTTGGTGCATGTGGCTCGAAAGCCCTAGGAGGAGTTACTGTACACTTGATAAATTTTTGTCTAAGCTTAAATAGGAAAACAGAATTTTGGCTTCTACAAAGCCAACATAATTATATGATAAAAAAAAAGACTAATAGAGCACATTTTGTAGGTATAACATGTTTAAAATCCAAGTGCAGGAAAGAAAAAAGTTTTAGATCACTTAAGCTACAGCACAACCAAATAAGTAGGAGAAACATTAAGAAATCAACTTTGAACACTGAACTAGAAGTCTTAGCACTGGAATCTGCTGTAAGTATGCAGTATGTGTGTGCTTTCTGCTATGAAGCGTGAAGGTTAGTGAGAGGTGAAAAGCTGTGGCTGCTAAGTTGTAGACAAATCATACAATGATGAATTTTATTGCTGTCAAATTTATATATTCAATCTTGTCCTCAAAAGGCATTTCAGTACTTGTGTACATTTAAGTTGCATCCAATACAGGTTCCTATCCCTGGTTCAGGATTTCGCCTACACATTTTAGAGGATTTTGTACTCTAACACACCTGATTCAGGTGTTATTCACCTTAGTCAGCTAATTCGCAGCCCTTCCTGGGTTGAAGTAGGTGCATCAAAACAACACGTTGAAGGTTAAGAGTCCTAAATCATGAATATCAAGGTTAAATGTAATGGTTGTTGAAACTATTTTGTGGTTATACTATAGTGTTTATACACTATAGCCAATAGATATTAACACTAAGGCGGTCACTAGGTGATCTTGTGTCCTAACAATAAAATTACTGTAAAAAATTAAAGTAACATTTTAACAACACATTCATCAATAAACGTACAAAAGTGTTTTCAGCATTATGGGCAAATCTGTTCATTTAGTAGTTATATAGTAAATTCATGGTGCATAAATGAACCTTAAGCATCACTGATGTACTTTAAAGCTTTATGCTAAAAGCTACTTAAACAAACACCACATGCACCTTTCCACATAAAAGATAAAAAAAGATAGGTTAAAGAGACAAAAGATGTTACCAGCTCAAAGAAAAGGTTCAGTTTGCTGCCTTTCTTTCTAATATATGAATTACTGTTAAATACTATAAATATTAGACAAATACTATCTCTAAGCAAATATTTTTGTGTGTGTGTGATGTACTGTAACTTCTAAAATGCTTATTAGAAATCCAATTTTAATGACCCCTATGAATAAGCTGAGTTCACAGTGGAAGTGTTAGGAGACTAATATAATCTTGTTTTTAGTATGTGTGTGAGATTTGTATTTATTTTCCCATTTTAATTCTTATGCAGATCAAGATCTCTAATTCAATACTAACTGAGTATTCACTTCTTAGGATATCAGCTAAACTCGGCCGACTGTGTGGACATCCGCTATAACAGAACTGTCGCAGATCATAACTGTCACAGCTTTCCAGAGAACACTAAACCTAAACCCAAGCTGAAGGAGTGCAACATGGAGCCCTGTCTCGAAAGGCTGGTTCACACACACATACACACACACACACACACACACACATACACACACACACACACACACACACACACACACACACACACACACACACACACACACACACACACACACACACACACACACACACACACACACCAAACCACCATAAGCATGCCAAAACCAACAAACTCTGTGATGAGTGTAATATTTTACTTTATAAGGGAACACACTGATCGTGTGGTTGACACTGACTTATGCAAACTAATAAACTTTAGAGGCCTCATGATTCACGCTGTGTGAAGTATGCATATTTTGTTTAGAGAATGGACGTTATAAAAAGCCTGTTTTCTCCACAGTGATGGCTTCAAAGAGGTCATGCCTTACGATCACTTCCAACCTCTTCCACGGTAAGTAAAGTCCCCACACTGATCCGGTATTACATGTCATCATTCAGTAGATGCTCTTATAAAGATTGACCTTTGCTCGAAGGCCCAATACTGGCACTGGAGGTCAAAATCTGGGAACGTTCTGTGTGTAAAACGGCCGGTTCAAAGCCAGAAGCTTTAGCATGGCTATAACATAAGATTGCTGTTGTACAAACTATAGATTCTGCTTATAGTTGTAATTATTTACATGACTACCATGAGAACAATGTAGGAGGTTTTGAAATTAATCAATGTACGAGTGGATTATTGGAAGAATCAGATAAGCAAGGTGATTTCCATTCACATCTTAATCTAGAAGATGATTGATTTATTAACTGGAATGGAGGGATTTATGCAGTACTGCAGCTATGTTGTTGTAGGAGGAGGAGGAAGAGTAGGATTATGATGATGATGAAGAAAAGATGAAAAAAGTGTGTGTTAGTCTTGTATTTCTGTGTATTATGGGCATGTAGGTGGGAACAAAACCCCTGGACATCGTGTTCAGTATCGTGTGGAGGTGGAAGTCAGGAGCGCAGTGTGGTGTGTGTGGAGGAGGACATGCAGGGCCAGATTGTTCAGGTTGAGGAATGGAAATGCACACACTCTCCACGGCCTGTCTCCAAACAGAGCTGCAACAATTTTGAGTGCCCAAATTGGTTGGCGATGGAATGGTCTCAGGTATAAACTGTTCACACACTCTTCTTCCCAATTTGTCCACCCATCCCACCATCCTTCTATCAATTTACCTATTAATTCATCAGTGTATTCATTTGCCATCTGTTCAATTATTCATATAACAAAAGCAACAACAATAATAATACCAGTACATCTACAGTAAGTAAATCTTTATCAAAAATACCCGTCTTTCCATCCCTCCATTAATCCTTCTATCTATCAACCTCTCCATCATTTCATTTTTCCATTCCATTTCCATTCACATTTTCTAATCTTTTATGCATTCTTTTGTACAGTACCTCCATGCCTCTATCCCTTTGTCCATAAAACCAACCTTCGATTCACTCCACCAATCATCCATCTATCTATTTATTGAAATATTGTGCATAACAATTAGCATCTGTATCTACACATATATTACCAACATGTAGTCTATCTATCTATCTATCTATCTATCTATCTATCTATCTATCTATCTATCTATCTATCTATCTATCTATCTATCTATCTATCTATCTATCTATCTATCTATCTATCTATCTATCCCAATAACCTAAAGCAGTAAGAGCAGAGTGCCCTGTGATGTTATTGGAAATTAGAAACAGTGTCAGGCTTGACAAGAAATTATCTCTTGCATGTGTTTTTACAGTGTACAGTTACCTGTGGGCGAGGTTTGCGGTACCGTGTGGTTGTGTGTGTGGATCATCAAGGAGAGCACACAGGAGGCTGCACCTCTGAGCTCAAACCCCATATCAAAGAGGAGTGCTTAGTGCCAATCGCATGTCACAAACCTAGAGGTAGGAATCATACACAATAAGTGACAATGAGAAAACACCAAGGGGGCATCAATAATTATAGATGATATTATTATTATTATTATTGTGTTGTTTTAATTTGTCTGTTTGTTGGGTATTATTAATCAGTATTATTTTTTATTTGATTCATTATAAGCATTTTGGATTCAGAAAAATGTTTTGGTGAGGTCAGAAGAACACATATACAAGTCTATTGGGGAATAAAAAAAATATTCAACTAAAGTATTTTCAATGAGACACTGAAAACTAAAAGCTTACTTTGTATACATGAACAGTGGAATGGGAAGTGATCAGGAAACTGGGGTCTGATGCTACTCTAGGAGGAAAGCACTATAGAGGGATAATGTTCTGAAATGGTGTTATAGTTTGGTTGTTATATATACATGTTATACCTAGCACCTTAAAAATAAGACAATTGAGCTAGTGGTGTTGGATGGGGATCTTAATGTATTAACCAGCACAGACAGAATAAAGTAAAAAAAAAAGACCTTTTTATTAATTCCCATATTATATATTTTTATAAAGCTGCGATGTGACTATCCATTGTCAAAAGAATGCAACTATGCAAAAGAAATTGAATTAATGAAATGTGTTGCTGAAGACATGTGATACTGAGTGATGAGAGACAGGAGAGATTGAAAGGAGAAGGCGGCAAGAAATAGCTGGTCACTGAACACTGAATTGTTACTTAGTGTGTAAAGATGAAGCGAGAAAGAGAATGAGAAAGAAAGATAGAGCAAGGCAGGGGGGGGTGTTTACTAGAATGTGAGTGAGGCAGATAGAAGGACAGAGGAAATATTCAGAGAGGATTTCAGATCAAGAGAATATAAGGAAGCATAAAGAATGATGGTAGGTTGATTTAATGTGTTGCTAAAGCGGTGCGAAGAAGCTGAAAGACAGAAAGGTCACAACTGTTACTTGGAAAAGGCCACATTTAGTAAATTAAATGTATAGAAAAAACAAATTATAACCTTCTGGCAACCAGATTTTGAGCTGAAATCACCTTGATGATTCACTGTCACAGTCTTATCATATCACAATACAATTCCATTTGTAGTTCAGTGACAGTTTGTGGTTTTCACCACAAAATGCCACTAAATGTCTTTAAAGTTTTATTTAATGAGATTTTTGCAAACATCTTAGCTATTATTAAAATGACAATTTGAGGCACTTCTGTAATGGTGTGTGCCCCTCAATTCAGATAACTGAACAAAAGAATATTCTGGGTTGTTTTTTTTTTTTACAGTTTGCAAAAATGGCTCACTAAGGCTTACACTGTGATAATATTGGCACACAATATCACACCATTCTCATACATCAAGTAATATGCTCATTAAATGGAACACAGATGGCAGAAAGCTCATTTGGATTTATTTTACACAGTTTGGTCAGACATTCACTACAGCTGTCAAAGTGGAGTATCTCAATCTAATTGAGACCAACTTTTTTTTTTTGATGTAATAAATGATTTAACAAGATATCATAATTAGAGTCAAATATTCCACCTACACAGAGTAGACCTGAGCACATTCATAAGTCTAGCTTTACTCAAAATCTTTCACCCTGAATCTGCACGAAGATTATTCAGTATACTTTTCTGAATGATTAAATATTTGAATGAACATAAGTGATCTGACTTTCTAAGTAGCATCATCTTAATAATCAGCATGAATTCTAGATCCTATTCCAACCAGACTAGTAAAGACAAATAGTAATTGGGATGGAAATAGTGCATGAGTGAAATAACAGAAGAAATATTAAGGATATATTTAAAGAGAGCGGTTACTAAAAAGATGTGTGTAAAGCGATAGAACGAATATAACAAAAAAATAAATAAATAAATTGACAGACATTAGGAATGAGAGAGAGATGCACAATACAAAATATAAAAAGGCAGTTTATTAAGTGCTGTGTTGCTGATGACTTATGGAGTGAGACAGAAGATCCAAGCTATTGCATTAAGGTAACAGTCAATGCCGGTTATTATTGTTTCACTTTGAAAAAGGGAAAGAAACAATGGAATAGGAAGAATAAGGAAAACGTGATGGATAATTAAATGCTGCGCTGCTAAGGAGGTGATTTGTGGCTGATTTATAAGAGAAACAGAAAACATGTGACAAGTACATAAATCTGTATGTGGGATTCATAACCATGAAATGTGGCAGGTGGTCTGACTAATTATATTACGCAGTTAAATCTACAGTACAGTAAATTCTGTTGATTATTCAAATCAGCATTTCATTCGAAGCCCTGCAGTTAAATAAACACTCAGTTTTCCAACAATCAGCTTTCAAGGCCTGCTTTTCTAACCACAGATTTGACAGACACATCAAATATCTAAGTCAGGTCTAGTATGATCGAAAGTTAGTATACTATATGCATTTAATTTCCCTTTACTTTAAAAAGGTTTTCCACACAGATCTGTGGAATTATTGTCCCCTCAGCTGGTTGTCTTGGATTGTAGAAGTATTCTCATTAATCTATTTGCAAGATTCAAACAAATGGTGTGTCCTTTGCTGTTTGAATTTTATATGCTCATCAACGTTGATAAATATGGCCATGAAAATTTGATATATTATTTGCATCACTGACTGTAGTGCAATCCAGTTGTCTATTAGACAAGTCCAGCTTGCTCCCATGCATATTCTACTCATTCCATCTATCCATTTTCTGTAGCAGTTACTGTACACTATGCAGGATCGGGTGGTACCTGGACCTATCCCAGGGACTCAGAGCTCATGTTTAGGGGACACCTTGGACATTATGCCAACCAAATAACACTTACACCAATTCACACTGTATGAAAAATTTAGAGCTGCTTAAAAAAACTATGATGCATGCAGTTTCACTATTTGTGGCTATCTACTCCACAAAACTAGCTGTTTCTTGGTCAAAGTGTTAATATTTATGCTGTCAACTAAGCAGATGACCTCCTGCTGTACATATCTGATGAGACAAATTGTAGATGTTTCCTGAATGGGGCTCGATGCTGAGTTTAGAAGATTGTTTGGTTTGCAGAAGGTTCCATTTTTTGGTTGAATTTGTACTTGCAGTAATTTGTAAATGGTAGGTTATTGTTATTTTCTAGGTATTTAGCCACTATATGAAGAAAGTTGTTGGTTGTAGTTGTGTAATAGCAAATTATTTAGTTGGTTAAGGTTGGAAATTATTGAATATGGTGCTAGGGTTTGTTGATGGTGAATAGAGGACATAGAGGGGTTTGTGGTTCAATTTACTCATTTTAGAGCTTGGAAATATAGATAGTGATATTCGTACATTTATTGTGCAATCTGAGTCTGTATATTGTAGAATTTATAAATGTTGAGATTTGGAGACTGTTTCTAATGGGACTCGCATCTGCCATCAGTCCCTCTAAAGTTGAGATGTTATATATAGAAGTAGTACTAATGACATTGAGATAGATTTGTGTTACTGCTTATTAGCAATGCCATTGCTTGCAGTAAATATTTTTAACAAATAAAGTTATATTGATAGTACACCACTGACAAAGTTTTATAGGCATCAGTGCATTAACCTTCAGCAAGCAAGGCATGGACAACAGTGGAAAAGACTGAGTAGGACTGAGCTTGGTGGATGAATCTGCCTGCTCTTTTCTCTATATAATGAGTCAGACTTATGCTAAGCCTTGTCAGTCTGGGAGATTCTTCTCTAAGATGAATGATGTGTCATTCTTCAAGAGTGCACAGTTGAATCACATAATCTGCACCAGTCCATAAAAAGAATTGCCAAATGTATTCTTGAAGGCCTAAGTAAGTGCACACTCTGTCTCAGTCCATTTGCGTTACGTCCTTGCGCTCTTAACATCCTGCAGCTGCTTTCCTTCTTCAGAGGAGTCTGAATTGTAAATCTATAACACATTTGCGTTCTAAGCACTATACTATTAGTAAAAATGTAAATCTAGTATAAATAGGAGTACTCTTTAATATGTTTAACATTTATTGTTATGTTTGTTTTACAGTTACCACAAAAGAGTTGCGGGTCACACCTGAGTAATATCTATATCGTTTGTGCTGAATTTGATTTTAATCTAAACTGTCTACTTTTATAGCAAATATTTGTGGGATTGCTATTACCAAAACAGAGAAAATCTCCAAAAGGCTTGACTTGTAAGCCAAACCCTCAGACCTCAGAATGTCCGCTGTGTTAAACAGTCAGTTTTACTGCTGTCCTGCAACCCCTACAAACTGTGATAATCATTCCCCACTTCAATAAATGCCTGCTTCCATGAATATTTGATTGGGATGTGGAGTTTTATTAGGCATATTTGGGTTTTGTGGGGATTTGTAGGCTATAGAGTAGAATTTGAGTAGAGTGGGATGGGTTTGGGTGGTGTTTGTGGATGTGGATGGGGTTTATTGATAGTTTATATTAATAGGTTATATAGAATGCTATTTTGAAAATGTAAGTTTTTCCAATATTATATTGTAAATATAGGGAAAATATTGTAAATTCCTGAATAGCTGAAGTTGTAGGTGATAGCAGGATTCATTGGATGTAATGATGGGGTCGGTGCTGTTTGAACCATTCATTAGGTGTTTGGCATTTTAATAGTGGAATTTGTAGAACAATGTGTTTGGGCATATTGATGTTTATTGATGCTTTGACTTATAGAAGCGACATGTACATGACAATGTTTTTAGTGTTTATTGGTAAGTGGAATTAGTTGAAATTTAGATGTATGGTGCTGGTGAGGATGGTGATGTTTGTTGGTTACTGGATTGAAGGTGTTGATGAGGCCATTGGGATTTGTTGATGTCATAGTAACTGGAAAAGTTTGCTTATGCAGTGTGCAACTTTTCCCAAGTACAGACTTCCAGCTGTGTCTAATCAGCCTCTAAAACCATGCTTCTTGATATGTAAATCAAAGAAACTAGTCTCATAAGAATTTTGGCACTAAGCTCTGTACCTGTAATAGTGTTATTTGTATCACGTACTCTGTGAACACATTTGCAAATGGCTTATGGAAGAGCAGCAGCTTTTGGAAGTCAGGTTTTTTTTTTGTTCATCTTGTGAATTTTTTGTAAAATTGAATCTAGAGAATATATTTAGGGTGCTTATTCTTGTGAGCTTGTTTTCTAGCTTTGCATTAAAATAAAATATAACGAGCGGAGCTTTTAAGCATTTTACTGCAGCCCATGTGTTCAATGCTTGGAAAGTCTGGCGTACTTTTTGAAGAAGACAGGTGTCCATTGTAATAAAGTTGTGAAAGACTTTGACATTTGGTACTTGGTATTTGATTGCTTTGCTATACAGTACATGTGCTTGTGTCAGCTAACCTCTCTGACCTGGTCTTTCAGAGAGTGTGCCCGTAGAAGCCAAGGTCCCATGGCTAAAACAAGCCCAAGAATTGGAGGAAACCAGAGTGGCCACTGAAGAGCCTACGTAAGTTTGCATCTTTAACAGCTAGAAAAGTAAATTTGAAAAACAATCTACGTAGTACATTTCTTCCATTATCTTGCTGCTTTTGCCATTTTTATTACTGTCACATAGTCAGATACTGCATACAGTATCTCAACAGGTTTATATATGGGCTATATCCTATGACCATGTTGTATATTTAGCTAATAAACATTTAGGCCTTGAATGACCATACATATTATAGAAAAAAATGTAGCAAACTGGGGTTTTAATGTACCAATGGTTGTCCCTGGGGTGGCATCGTCAGATATAATCTAAGAAAATGTTTTAAGGAATCTAATCTATTGTAAAATACACTGGAATGTAAAGAGAGCTCTTCATACCACAAGGCACAGTTCCAGTTTTCCTGTTTTTTACCCACTGATCGCTACGGAGTATGTATTTTTTGCATTATTTCGTCATCAATTGCCATACAACAGAGTTTGGATATGGACTTGCTTAAGTTACTCTTATTACCTAAGGATTCATTCAAGAGCATTGTGCTATTGTTGGTGCTATCTTCCCTCATCTCTGAAACTGTACCTCAGCTAAGAGCTGCCAAGGGAATGAAAACAGCTCAGTGCATCTCTGGACCATTGAAAAAAGCCACGGAATGAAGGCTTTCCATCCTGCGGTCTACCGAAACCTTCTGTCACAGAGACTCATAAAACAGAAGCATGTGGGGTGAAAGTGTTTAAGGGCTCCGGAGAAGAGAGCAGCATGGGGAGCTTGCTGTTAAGTGTATGTGTGTGTGAAAGGAGGATTAGGATCTGCCGTTTTCCTGATAACTGCTCTTGAATTGCACCCTTCAGTACAATATATCATTCAACGGCAGGCCTCCCATCCTGTTTCTGCTATGTCAATGTGTTTGCTTAATTTAGCAGAGTCTAGGGAGGTGAGATGCTGTTTTGGTAATCAGCACCATCAGAGAGTGACCCAAGTGTGTGCAAATCACAGCAGGACATCAGCCGTGTGACTCCAGGACTTCATGTGTCATAGGTTTTAGCTCAGGAATAAAAGAGAAATGGACTTGACTTGGATGTGTCATACTGAATAATCTCTGTCCTGCCTCCCATTCTGCTCTCTATTTAGTTCTGTCCTCTTGCACAAGGTCATTTCTCTATAGTAATTTAGTTGTAGCATTTATCTGAATAATTATATACACTATTATCTATATTATATTAAAGACTTTACGGTGCTCACACTTACTGTATTGCTTCTCATTCAGGGTTACTGAATAGTCATAAAGGTGGTTTTGATTGAATGTGCTTGAAAATATCCTATTGTTAAATTCCCTGAGCTAATATTGCAAGCCTTGCTCGGATTTAGGGCTGCACGATTTGGGGAAAATGTCATATTGCGATTATTGAGGTCAATATTGCGATTGCCATATGCGATTATTTATATATATATATTAAGTTGGTAATTTAGTGTGTGTGTGTGTGTGTGTGTGTGTGTGTGTGTGTATATATACACACACACACACACACACACACACACACACACACACACACACACACACACACACACACACACACACACACTAAATTACCAACTTAATGCAAGTTATACATGGTATTGCACACACCATTATTGATATTTGGAGCAATATTACATGTAATTAAACTTGATTCCCTTACATATACATTTGCTTTTAAGCCTAATTATTAATTTTGATTATGATGTGATTGTGACAGGGGAAGAGGTTTCACTTTGGGGGTAAAAAGTTTGTTCTGTCACCACTTTTGAATAAGAAACAATATCAAGGCTAAAAAACTTGTCAAAACTCCGCGAATCACAAAAGTATCAGTGAGAAGTTGAGAACACACGTTTAAACAGTACATACACTCGAACTTGACTGCACATCGCATTTTTTACTTTATTGATACTGCTTTTAATCGTTATGCAAAGACCGGTCATCGGGACATAAGCTGTCATGTACAATAAAAGCGCCTGCACAGCGACAGGAAATATCATTTAACACAAAAAGCCACCTAGACGGTGGACTTGCACTCAGGACTTTTTTTTATTTTTTATTTTTGAGCGGCGTGTGGACGGATTCTTTCTATGCGCACACTATTTTATTTCTTGATAACAGACCGCTGCTAACTATAACACACCGTTGAAATATAAAACAGAGCGTTGCCATGGACACACAGGATTCTAACCGTAGAGACGGAGCGCACTATGTTCTTTAGCGGAAACAATACAATTAGGTGTATACAAACAGGCGTATGAGACCTGTAACGAGCAACAGCACGGAGCTGCGAACTCGTTCTGAATATTTTAAGGGAGTAACAGCTGATGAAAAAGCAGAGATAATTGTAGACGAAAATGAAGAGAGATTTTATTAGTATTCTTAGATTTTATTTTATACAAAACATTTTCGTCTTTTTTCGTCAACAATAATGCATGTTAATTTAGTCTTAGTCAGCGTTTTTGGACAGTGGTGCAGTCTTGTCATCGTCTCGTCTTAGTCATGAAAAAAAGGTTGTTGAACATATTTCGTCTCGTGCTCGGCATCCATCTTCACCCGTTCCGCGCTGCACACCGGAAAAAGTCACATGACCATGCGCGCCACACGTGCCACTGCCTAAACTGAAACTCACTGGTCTTTTTTTTTATTGGCAGATAGCGGTGTAGTGCATGAAATAGGCAAACAGCTTTCAGAGAGAATGGGTTGTCATGTCCACACATGCATTTATTTATTATTTATTTCATAAAATCGCAGCATTTTGCGTCATATAATCGCACAGGCTTGATATCGCGATTGCGATTGTGATATGATTAATCGTACAGCACTACTGGGATTTAATACCTTTTAGAAGAAAAGCCCAGGAAAAAATAAAAATGGTGAATTTTAAATGGTTTCACTTCCCTTATAGTTAAGTTAAACCCGAGGTTATATACCAAAACAATAAACACATACAATATAATGGATGCTAATATGCAGCACCTAATAGACATTCCTCAAACAAAGTTACTGTAAAACCCTGATAGAACATCATCACACAGTTGTGTTCATATAAATAGCAGTATGTGGAAAAAAAGGGCAAATATTTTAATAGCTTTTATGTCCATATTAACATATAACATAACATAACATATAAACTGGTCAACATTTACGCCCATTATTGTTATTACTATTATGGATCTCAGTGAGGTATTTGATTACCTGCAAGAAGAAGGACCCAGAAATCAGCAAAAATAAGTGAGCTCAGATAACAGCTGCCTCCCAGATGTAAGAACACAGAAGAGAGCAAATATCTGCCCCTAAATGCTATCTGCCAACGGAATGCAAAGATAGTCTTTCTCTGTCAGTAAGTGGTTAAATAAATAGAGGCAGTCTGGACTGGGGCCATCTTTACAAAGAAAATAAACTTTTCAGCTCTTTTAACCTTCCTGCATTGCATTAATCAGCATATTTAAATTTTAATATGTTAATTTTAATGTCATCACTCCACAGGACGGGAATCTTATAATAAAGTTATAAAATGTGAAATAAAGTGGAAAATCTCACTGAATTTAGCCACTGTTACAATGGCACAGAATCAGAACTGAATATTTTGTTGAAATATTTATGAAATCTAAAATATAATAATAATAATAATAATAATAATAATAATAATAATAATAATAATAATAATAATAATAATAATAATAATAAAGCATTTGTGTGCTTGAATTATTGAACAAGACATTTACATTAATTACATTCAGAATGATATTTTTATGCTTATTAAATATAATCGGGTCACATTTCATGGTGGAAATAGAAAAACTGTACTAAGGATTAAATTGGGCATTCTGATAAATCATTGCGAACGTCTGCTATTTCTAAATGCACCCAGTCGCAAAACCACAAGATAATAACACATGCATGGGGTTACATAGAGCAGTATCAGAGTAATACAGGAGGCGGAAATATGCAGAAGGCCAATGATGAGTATAGACAGAATGTCAGTTCTAAACCAGCCTCATGCATATGTTTCAACTTGGCATGGTTTTCAAATATAAACACAATAAGACGTACGATTCTTTGCAGTACAAGATAGGAAAACCATATGCGGTACAGTATATAGTATGCATTATATATGTTCGTTCTTCTCTTTCTGTTTTATGTTTCTATCTCATTTGTCTTCCTCTGCATCTTCCTCAGTCTCCTCTCTCTACCTCTTTCTCTACGTCCTTCTCTTTCCACTTTCTCTCACAGTGAATCACATTACACACAAATTGGATAGGCTCTAAATTTCAGCAGTGCTTTTCTGTAAAGGCTGTTTTCCACTCATCTGTAATGCTGCATGGTGAACTCATTCTGTGGTTCATTATGACTTTTTGTGATGTCTATTAATATTGTTTTTCTGCAATTCCATTTTGGCACATAATGCTTACTGGCCTGGATTACAGCTATTTTTAGTGCCATATTCCTCAATTATTTTCAGATCACTTTTCTTTCATTAGAATTCCTCTTCATATTGTATTAGTAGTTATGAAGCTGTGGTTTGTGTTTAGCCAATTTGAGCTCTCAAGGCTGTAAACTGCTTAGTCTAATTTGACAGAATGTATGAAAAAAAAGTTAAATTAATAGTTACAAAGCCTATATCTGTCCTGATTGCATGGTTTTATTTAGATGATTATTTCTAATGGACCTACATTACCAAATCGAGTACACATGATATATTCTGCATTTATGTTGCTATTTGTAATAAATAGAATTTTTTTAATAAAAAATTATAAAGTATAATTTCAAATGTGTGCTTTTGACACAAGTAGATAAAATCCTTGAGAAGGCATTGTGGTTAAACAATGGGTCTTGCTCGATGGCCCAGCAGTGACAGCTTGGTGATGCTGGGATTAAAACTCATGACCTTCCAATCGGTAGTCCAATCGGTTCTTAAGCAGTAAGCTACCACCTACCCTTATAGGTCCTATTGAACCCCAGTGCATTTGCGTCCATCTTACAACATCATTTTTTATTCATTTGGTACTATTATACATCAGCTTTCTTGTGAATTCTGTGAAGTTTATCTGCTCCTGTAACTTTTTTCTATATCAAAGTAAGGAACATGACCTAATGATGTCATCAATGACTTCAGCACAGGCACAGGTTACTTTACTTCCTAAAAAAAGGCAGACCAGCATACAAGTTGTGTTTCAGTTTATGGGAATTGAGGCACAGTTTCAGTGCAACTGAACTCAGATCACCTCCTTCAGGTAGTCTATGGTTTG
The DNA here is from genome assembly GCF_022655615.1 of Tachysurus fulvidraco. Taxonomy (NCBI): domain Eukaryota; kingdom Metazoa; phylum Chordata; class Actinopteri; order Siluriformes; family Bagridae; genus Tachysurus; species Tachysurus fulvidraco. The sequence goes on from NC_062519.1 coordinate 33,561,874, forward strand.
GTGCTGTGGTGCACTTCCCAGTCCACATGACAGTTTTCACAGTACAAATAAATATATATATATATATTGCTGTCCCCTCAAAATAACTCAACATACCGCCATTAATGTCTAAACCGCTGGCCACGAAAGTGAGTACACCTCTGAGTGAAAATGTCCAAATTGGGCCCAAAGTGTCAATATTTTGTGTAGCCACCATTATTAACCCTTTTGGGCATGGACTAAATGGTCTGAGCACTGACAGGCTGACCGCCCACCCCTTCAACCAATGCTGGCAGCATTCATATGTCTATTTCCCAAACACAACCTCTGGATATGACGCTGACCACGTGAACTCAACTTCTTTGGTCGACCATGGCGAGGCCTGTTCTGAGTGGAACTTGTTAAACCACTCTATGGTCTTGGCCACTGTGCTGCAGCTCAGTTTCAGAGTCCTGGCAATCTTCTTATAGCCTATGCCATCTTTATGTAGAGCAAGAATTATTTTTTTCAGACACTCAGAGAGTGTATGTACAGTATGATAAATGTATGTATTTATCTATCTATGTATTTTTTTTACATTTTTCGGGAACAGGAAACATTCTCACCACAGAAAATGTGTACACTTATGGGCCACTTTTTTAGACTAAGATCAAAAAAATATTGCTGTCCCAGTAGTTTGGTGTAACTTTAGACATTATAACTCATCAATTTCCTTTGTTTCCTTTGTTTTTCTTCATTTGTGGCAGTTCCTCAAAATGCACTGCAGTAAGCTGGATATTTCCGGTTTGTCTCCTGACTCAGCAGTGACACTGGGGTGTTTAACAACCTCATTAATGCTCCTGCACCTGTTACACTCATACCAGCATCATAGCACACACTTCCTTGTCAGTGTCACAGCTTTTCCAAAAAAATGGCGCACCACCAAAATCAAATCTGGGTTTTGCTATTCAGTTTTTTTTATTGTAATTGTGCATGTTTACTGTAGATGTTGCGTTCAATTATATTTTTCATGTGTGTGTCTGTGTATTCAGCTTCATCCCAGGTCCATGGTCTCCCTGCAGTGTGTCTTGTGGCATAGGCATACAGAAGCGCACTGTAAAGTGCAGAGTGTTTCTCTCCTTCACTCAGACTGAGGTGGATCTGCCAGATGAAGAGTGTGGAGAAGAAAAGTTAATCCTCCAGAGATCCTGCACCCTTGAAGCCTGTTCTAAATTGCCAGATCATCCACAGCAACCACAGGAAAATCAGAATAAATCTTCCAAGAAAAACTATGTTTGGGAGTATAGGGGTTTCACACCATGCTCAGTCTCCTGTGCTTTAGGTAAGTCTGTTATTAATCTATATTGAATTATATTGATGCTAATATGCTTTGGAAACTCCTGATGTCCTGACTCCTGACACTTTTGAATTGTGTACACAGCGGTACAATATGTGCGCACAGGTGTAAAATGTCACAATGCCTTTAATTTTCTGGTAACCTGCATTTTTTGGCCCATGGTTGAGAATCACTGTGAAGAATTTTTGTTATCGAAGCCAAAAAAACATCCAGGATTCAGTGTCTTAATGACAGTAATGTTTAAACACAAAAGGCCAAAGAATGTGCAAATTCAAAGGCTAGTCAGTTATCTTAAGACTATGAAGTTGACAAGACTTTGCTTGCAACTAAGCAATATACACTTACTGTTTACATTATAAGGAACACACATACAACTGAAAATTAATGCAGTTATCTAATCATGTAGCAGCAGTACAATGCAAGAACGTTTCAGTTATTGTTCATTCCAAACATCTGACTGAAGAAAAGTGTGAACTCTGTGACTTTAACTGTGGCATGGTTGGTGTTGCCAGATAAGCTATGTTTACTAAGTAATTGAGTGGTCCATATTTCTGTGGGTGGAAATGCCTTGTTTCAGGGAAAATGGCCAGAGTGTTTTGAGCCTCTAGGATGGATATAAGTACCTCAAATAATCACTCTTTACAGTTGTGGTGAGCTAGTAAGAAAACCATCTTAGCATGCAAGAACATTCAACCTTAAGGTGGATTACCACAGACTTCCTGCCAGCTCAGATCAGTCAGCTCATTTTCTATCATGATATTTCTCATTAGAAATTGCTTCAACTTGAAGACCCATGAAACATGTGATGTTTTTTCACACCATTCTGTGTAAACTCTAGACACTTTTGTGTGAAAATCCCAGGAGATCAGCATTTTATGAAATACTTAAACCAGCTCATCTGGCACCAACGGTCATTCCAGGGTTAAAGTCACAGAGCTGACAGTTTTCCCAGTTGTTATGTTTGATGTGGATATTAGCTAAATCCCTTGATCTGTATATGCATGATTGTATGTGCCTCTGCCACGTGATTGGCTGATTAGATAACTGTAGGAATGTGCTGGTGTACAGATTTTTCTAATAAAGTATATGGTGAGTGTATGTACTGACCTTATATATTCTATAAATCAGTAGTAGTCTGAAAGTTTATTAGCTGGCAGTTTATTAGCAGCACCTGCAATACAGGTGTGTTTTGTTGATATTCCATTTCTGACTGTAGCTTATCTTGTGCATGTGGTGCTATTACAAGTCAAATGGTATCTCTGCGTACTATAGCTGGAGAGTTTAATTAATGAAGGACACAATCTAAGATTCTCTGGTGAGAACACAAGTATGTAAACATTTCTTCAATGTTATACTTTTTCTGACATCTCTTTTTTCTCCTACATTATTCACAGGATGTCAGTTTATGTGAACTGCTGTTTTCTGCCTTTACTGTCACAACAAATCAGCATTCAAACGGTAAATCTGTTTATTCTAAGATTTTTTCTGACTTCCAATTATGGCGTATGTATTTGTCTCTCAGGCAGGCAGACGGCTGTTATTCGTTGTGTAAGGGCTGGGCGACGAGAGCTGGTGGAGGATACACTCTGTGATGAGTCATTCAGACCCCAAACCATCATGCGCATGTGCAACCCTCTGCCTTGTCCTGCCAGGTAATAATTCCCCACAATTATACACAGGTCTAATAGTAAGTAGTAAATGAATATCACTGGACTATCATAATCTTGAAGACATTTATTTCTTTACCTGTCTGTTTGCTGAGTAAAGTAAATATCACAAATATTTCATGTGTCCTAAAGACTGAAAAGATCAGACAAGAAAGCACAATAAGAGCAACATACAATGTCTTGCGTTTATGTGAGTCAAAGTAAAATACACAGTTCAATCCAAATAGGAACGCTCAAACTTGCGCCTAGATAATGAAAAGCATGTTGTAAATGGTCTTTAAACTTACTGAGGTCCTTATTCAGCAGTTTAGCAACAATTTAAAAAAGAGAATACTCTTCTGAACACAACAATGTCCAAGACAAACAGTTTGAAGGAGAAGTGGAGGAGGCTGTATATGTCAAACTTAAGTTACACTTGTCTGAACAGAGGAGCATCTAGCACCACACTGATATCTGCTTACAAACTCTTCCTTGCACCTCCAGAGTTGGGGGTTTGACACCCTGTGTGCAGAGAGTATGCATGTTATCCTTGTTCCTTATACTCTGTGGGTTTGTACTCTGTGGTAGGCTGACTGGCATCGCTATATTGCCTGTAGTGTAAGAATGAGTGTGTGTACTGTATGATTGTGCCCACAGGGTGTCCCCCACCTTGTGCCCATGTTCCCTGTGATCCTGCGTAGAAAATATAAGTATGAATATTTGAGTAAAGCTCATGTGTTCATAATGAGTTCGATGACATCACAGATATGAATTGGAAATGTCCAATAACCTATGAAGCTTTTTCCTATTCCCAAGTAATTATACCTTTATTGACCAGTAGTGCAAATCACCAAAAGATGACTTACTCATTGTAATAAACCATGTTGCATGTTTCCACTGGATCATTAATGACAAATATACTAACCATCATATTAGCCGATTAAACAAAGCCGAAGAAATGCACATCTGCTACACATCTGCTTAAGCATTCTTCCACACTCCAGAATACATGGTTGTCCTGGCCTGAAGTAGGACCCATTGACCCGAAGTTACTTAAAAATTTGCGTATATGAAAACCAGGATGCAAAAATCAGATCTTCTGAACCGTGTCTGAGGTCTAAAAGCATGTGGACAAAAGGATGATGCAATAAAAGCTAATGAAATGAGATTGTGGAACAAATAATGACATAATAAATACAGTGAATATGTTCCAGGTTTTGGCTTTTACTTTTTGTTGATGTAATATTTGTCTTCTTCAGAAAGAACTTTCACATAACAGTAGTTCATGGAAACAAATGTCCATTTGCATTGCCTTTTCTCATATATTCTAAAATTCTTTTAAATATTGCAAAACGCCTAGATGGAGACACAATGCGAGACAGAATGTCTGGATCAGATGGTCGGTGGAGAACTATAATCTGGGTTGTTCCGTACTGCAGTCTGGCCAATCACAGAGCTTCGGTTACATTACAGAAACATTGGCAAGACATCTTTATGGCTTCGATTGAGAAGTGGAAATACACATGCTGTTAAATTGCTCTGTGCTGCACTCATCGCATGGCAAATCCAACTACAGATGATCTGACTAATGAGAACCTGACATAGGTTTATGTGGGAGTGTCTTAAAAGAGCAATCTGGTTTACAGTTATTTATGTCAATGTAAACTCCAAGGGATCTTTAGCTGAAACTGCATCTTATTTTTGTATACCATCTACGTCTGTTAAGTGAAAACTTCCTGTTTCTAAATTATGGCTTTTGAACTATAATGTGACCCTTTTCTCTTTGTATTTGCTACAACTTTGTGGAAATTGGAAACTGTCTTCAAACAGGAAATACTGTAATTTGAGGAGTTACATCAATAAGGACTGTGGTTTCTCATTGAAATATGTATAGAGGCATTTATTCCATAGGAGCTATTAGTAAACTCAATTGATTTTGGATAAATGTTTATAATTCTGTTGAACAAGGAAAGACAAGAAATTTCAGCAAACACCGATGAAGCCAAAAATGCTTGTATGACTGACTTAGCCATGTCTGTATTTCCAGTGAAATCTATAGAATTAGTGGCTGTAATTAGTAACATATGCAAGAAACATGTGGTTCCGATAATCTGAATTTATTTCTTCTTCCATTTTAATATCTTAATGCATATTTTTGTAACAAGATGTAATGTTCAAAATGTAAAAATATGATCTCATGCCAGCCTTAGGAAATGATTGTTTATCTCAAATTCCAGAGCAGGCAATAAACAAACTGTGTTGTGGACTATGAAACAAAGAAAAATACAATGATACAATACCTACAGCAACTGACATAGTCACAAAGGACAAATGACTGAAAGTGATGAATATTCACATTGAGTTTAGTGTGAGAGGGCCAGGATGGAAATGGCATTAATTTATCTTCTTATATATTCAGTGTCCCCTGGCCATGTCCTGATCCGTGAAATGTCTCTAGCAGGCTGCATTCAGGAAATATCTGTAGCATTTGTTCTTGGCATTAACTCAGTGTTAGATTACAGGCCCTTGCCTGAGTGTACTAACTCCGATTAGATGTTTTGCTTCTTTCCTGGGCACTTTAACTAAAAGGTAATATATAAGGATTATATCACTTTCCACTGAAGCTGAAAACAGAGGTTAGTGTACAGTATTTGGCTGGTAAACTGTTCAGAAAGCAGAATGTTATTATGTTGTCTAAAAATCACATAGCCTACCAAACAAACAATATTTGCTCAGTGGTCGTCTTATGGTGGCTCATATCTACATCATTTCGTACATAGTATCAGGTAGGAAACATTCAAAAAATTCAGGATTTTTTTTCCCCACAAAGATCACATAGACAGAGATTTTAAAAGATTACCTGTATGTACTACAAAATATTTGTAAGGCATGGCAAAATAAAAAAAAATTATTTCCTTCATCTGTCCACAAAGATAATCATGTATCATATTCTAGACTTTTACTGAAGCCTGGTATTTTGGTGATGAGACAAAAATGTAGCTTTTCAGCTTTTCAATCAGGGTGGTTTGGCATAAAAATAAGGCTTATTATACAGAAAAGACCCCAATTACTGTTAAGCAGTGGTGAAGATCTGTGATGCCATGGGGCTGTTTTTTCTTCCACTGCAGTACGCATGGCATAGAAATAAATCTGGCTGCCTCTACCAGGGTTTTAAAAGTGGGTCATAGTCAGATATAAATAAAAATTATTTATATTATAATATAATACATATATATGTATATGTGTGTGTGTGTATATATATACACACACACACACATATACATTTATAATATAAATAATTTCTATTTATATCTGACTATGACCCACTTTTAAAACCCTGGTAGAGGCAGCCAGACATTATTTCATACTGCTACAAGGGTGCCAATAATTTTGGAGCTGATTGTATCTGTTTAAAATTTTAAATATGTGTAGCTACAAACATGTAGCTAAGTGGTGCCTTGTGTACTTGATAACTAACCCTATTCTTTCAGGCCATTCAGGCCTGTACCATGTTCATGACAAAAAAACAAATTGAAAAGAGCATCAAAATCAAAGTGACCTTTTCTCTGCACTGTCAGCCAACTGACATTTTAGAAACAATGTGTTATTGTTTGATTTTTAACCATCTTTTAATTTAAAAACATCAAAAGAAAAACATCCGTCATCGACTGTATATTTTTCTTAATTTTAGTGCTTTCTATTACGGCTTTGGTATTTCAAAGTACTTTATGAGATCCAGAGAATGCATCATACTTTTATGAGTTTCAGATAAAGCGTCATCATCACCTCATGTTTTATAGCGCTCATTATCTTTGCTCAGTGCACTCACAATTTCCGTTGGATTCAATGATACTGGCTTGCCATTCTTGGGATAGTGAAGTTTAGATTGGTCATCACTTGTTTTGTTTTAGTGTGATGAATATGTACTAGAGTGACATCAGACTAAATTATAACTGTACTTCTCTTACTTTCTCTCTTAGTTAATAGTGAATAGTTTTGTGCAGAGACGTTTTAGGTGTGACGTTATCGACTAAAAGTAGGAGTGATGAGAGCGATTACTGATGAGCTCAGTGTGATGATATTAAAATACATTTTAACATTTTAGACATTTCTGCTTCTTTTGGGTGTGTATTGTGAACACAGTCCCGTGTATCTCTGCTTCTGAAATGATACAATTCATATAGTCATGTGTGAAATATATGTTTAAAGTTAATTGTTTAATTCTTATAAATACAGTTCAGTTTGAACAAATTTTCACTGGGACTTGTGGGTACAAAGAACATGCTTCTTTCACTGTGACTGTACAGAAGTACAGAAGACTGAGGGGTACAGAGGCAACACTTCTTTCACTAGGGCTGATAGGTATAGAGACCACAGTTGTATCAGAAAGACTGACAGGTAAAGAGGACATGCCTGATTCCCTGGGACTTGAAGGTAAAGAGGACATCCCTCTTTTATTGGGATTGATATGTACAAAGGACATGATTCCATCACTGGGACTGAAAAGTAGAGTGAACACCCCTCCTTCGCTCGGACTTATGAACAAAGGATATGCCGCCTTCGCTGTGATTGACAGGTAAAATGAACACACCTCTTTCAGTGGGACTGAGAGGGACAGACGCAACAACCCCTTCACTAGAACTGACAGCTTCAGAGGACATTCCTCCTTCTCTGCTATATGAATTAGTGAAATTTGACTTTATGATTGCAGGTTACTGTGGAATATGGTGTGTGTGTGTGTGTGTGTGTGTGTGTGTGTGTGTGTGTGTGTGTGTGTGTGTGTGTGTGTGTGTGTGTAAGTGTGTGTAAGTGTGTGTAAGTGTGTGTAAGTGTGTGTGTGAGAGAGTTCAGCTGTAATTGATGTACTTTGTTTAGCAGGAGCTTATTCTTTGTGTGGAGGCTAAAGGAAGTTCTGTTGTGTTTGATGAGTGAGTAGGGAAGTAATGGGGAATTGTAAGCTATGAGCAAATAAGCAGCTGAATATATCATCTGTAATTTGGCTTGGCTTAATAAACAGTCTGTCAGACCAGTCTGTTCCTTCAGATGTTTGTGGTGTGTTATCGCATTCTGTTTTCCTCCACTATGTTTGTGTTTACTTTTGTACACATGTTTGCTCTCATAATGAATTGCCTCCAAACATTCGTCTCGTATGTGTGTGTGTTTGTGTCTGTGTGTGCCTATGAGACCAGCGTTGACTTTGACCTGTAAGTACTCATACTCTGTCTTAGATGGGAGGTGAGCATGTGGAATGCTTGCTCGGTTTCATGCGGCGTTGGATTGCAGACGCGAAGCGTGTGGTGTGTGAGGTCTGTAGGAGTCAATCACAGCGAGCCAGCATCAAACTCTGAATGCAGAGGACCGCGCCCTACAGAGGTTCAGGCTTGCAATCAGGTGCAGTGTGTCCCCACCTGGGAGACAGACGAGTGGCAGGAGGTGACTTTTACACACACACACACACACACACACACACACACACACACACACACACACACACACACACACACACACACACACACACACACACACAGTTTATTCTGTCCAAAAAAAATAAATAAAATCATATATAATTTATATATTTAATATTAAGATTTTAGTTTTATGATGCATTTTATGATAATAAACTCTAACTCTTGGTTCCCTCTAAAATAACTCTTAGTCTAAGTGTTTACTGTAGTTATTTTGTAAAAAGCTGTAGCCACAAATGAATATATTATGACCACAAGCAAATTTTCTCAAGCAGGCAAATTTTATTTTTCAAAATGATGCAGACACAGAGAAATCAGCGGAATTAGACAGTAGGCCAGAGGAACCATGAAGATTGCACTTCACATCAATCTTTGAATGGCATACTATAGTAGCTGGCATTGCGACATGGATACACCATCAGTCCATGTCAACTTTAACGAATTCTCAAAGCAAACACACTCTTTTGTCCATCCTTTCAAAATAATTAAAAAGCGGCCACATATTAAGTAGGACATTCTTATACAGATCATAATGACTGATTATAGCTTACAGTATATGGTGAAGCAATACTGTTTCATAACAGTTAAAAAGGTCTCTTCAGTAGCTTTCAAACAACACCAGACCAGCTCATCTGCCATTTACAGTGCTTGAGAAAGAGGCTGTGAAATATGGGCATTTTAGCCAATTTTGGAGCTTTAGTTGAGGTTAAAATGTGCTTAGATATTTTTCAAAATATTCTGAAAGTTTAGTTGAAGTAAATAGTGACCTGTGACCCATAGTGTTTAGCGTGACTGCACAGTGTGTTATTTGTGCATTTCAGTGCTCTAGTTCATGTGGCAGAGGAACCCAGTGGCGTAAGGTTTACTGCAGGCAACGTCTGGCAACAGGCAGCTATCGCCGCCTGCAAGATGAGGGGTGTGATGAAGTCAAACCAGATACTCAACGGCCGTGTGTTAACACACAGTGCCTGAAACCCCACCTAGTGGGTGGGGAGTGGTCCAAGGTGAGTGTCTCTCTCTGTTGGGCTGAACTATTGTTTTTGAATTTACTAATACTTTCAAGTGAATCAAATTAATGTTTTGATTATCTTGGGTGTGTTTATGATCAGTGCTTTATATTATTTTCATTGTGTGTATTTTAAGTGTTCTGTGACATGTGGGAAGGGAATTCAGCGCAGAGAGCCTATGTGTAGAAGGCAGACTGCGTCTGGTCAGCTGGTCACTTTGGACAGGACTGTGTGTATTGGCCTTCAGCCTCCACCTCTGATCAGGAGCTGCCGAATGACTCCCTGCAACAGTGAGAGTATATTCTTTCTCTTTCTGTTTCTCTTGCTTTTTTTTATTTTTATTATTATTTGTGTCATAAAATGAATCGACCTACTTACCAGTGATAATTTAACGCAAACATGGTTTTGTTTTTAAATAATATTTTATATTCATGTACCAGAAATGACCAATGGTATGTGGATACCTGAGTATCACAACTATTTGTGGGCCTTTTCCAACCTGTTGTCACAATTTGACACAATTGCATAAAATTTCATTTTAGTGGAACTAACCTATTATCTCATGTAAATAACCCTTGATCACATAGCAAGGCTCAGGGCTTGAGTGACCTGAGCCCTGACCAAAACATCTCTGAACACCTTGGGTATGAATTGCAATGTTGACTTCATACTGTACGTATTACGTAATGTCCTCTGATTGGTTTATCGCTGCCAGCGTACGTAGTGTATGTATTACGTCCCTGTGTCAACGGGAAATGCTCGGACAGTCAATCAAGTGGAGCGCTTACCAAAGTTGCACAACATTATTTTTACAGATTTTTGGAGCTCCGTGCACACATACAGTAAGGCTTATACCGGATTATTAGGCGCACGGCCGATTTTTGAGAAAATGTAATTCTCTTAGGTGCGCCTTATAGTGCGGAAAATAATGTACTTGAAATTCATGCTTTATTTGCTTCATTAAATGATTTATTTGCATATTCTGTAAATAAATGTATCCCGTCAAGTAGCTAGTAAACATACAGAGAGTGCAGGGACATATTAATACACTGTGCTATGTACATGTCCCGTTAAACAATGTGACTTTACAATTTGAAACTAGATTCGTCGCAACAAACTTTGATGTTGGCTTTGACGAGGCAAGTATTTGCAAAGGCCGGTGCTTTTTGGAGGCAAGTGGACATAAGGGTCAGTGTTACTTTTGGAGGCAAGTGGACATAAAACTTGTTGAATCTAGTGGAGTGCTAGGATGCCAAAACATTTGGAGGCAAGTGGAGACGAGCATGTGACGTCATCTGAGAACCTGTGATGCAATTCCCCTCCTTGGGCTGTGCTAATATTTTTGTTTTCACATGACATCATGTGACTTCATGTGACGTAATCAAAATACCTGTGAGGCAGTTTCCCTTATTGTGCTGAGTGTTTTGATATGTCACATTCCCATGTTGTGCAAATTTTTTATTTTCACGTAACATCATTTTTTGATTTTGCATAATTTCTGGCAGGGCTGCGGGACAACCCGAAAGGCCAGTCGGTACACCAATTTAAAACTTTGTTCACTTTGTTATCACCCTAAAGGAGGGAAAAAAGGCCACTTTGAGACCTGGTACAGGAAGAACCGGAACTCGGATCGCTTAGAAAAGTAATAGGCACAAACCTCAGAACAGGGGCTACAACAACTCTGAATTTGGTATATGTGGCTCGAAAGCCCTAGGAGGAGTTACTCTTGATAGATTTTTGTCTAAGCTTAAATAGGAAAACAGAATGTTGGCTTCTACAAAGCCAAAATAATTATACTGGTCTCCATATCTGAGTGTGATGTCAATTCTGCAAATACAGTGAGCATTATGAGCTTCACTAATGAGTGAAAACATTAATCAGTTAAATTCTCAATAAAGGTTTTCTTTTTTTTTAGCTCACCAGTACATATCTATTTAACCTGAGTCTTTGTAGAGGTCAGTGTGCTTGTAGGCCAGATGCATAGGCAAGTTGCTGATGGCTGTTTTTACTCTTATAATCTCTATTGATCAGACATGCTTCATTATTCTACATTATTCTTCTGCTTTACTTTGTTTGGGATCAATCTTTGTAACACCTCACAAAAAATACCCTCTCCATTCATTTGTGGTGTTAAATGAAGTTTCTTGGAATTCTGAGACCTAAATAACAACTTCTGGTTTGTGCTAACCCGTTGTGTTCATTTTGTTTGCAGAGCACAAGTACTCCAAAAACCGCTGTCCTCAGGTTCTGGGCCTCAAACGAATCTACATCCAGACAAAACAAGAAAAAAGACTTACCTTCACAGTTGGTGGGCGTGCTTATCTTGTCCCAAAGACATCAGTTGTAATCAAGTGTCCAGTGCGCTACTTTCCCAAAACCCAAATTCGCTGGGAGAAGGATGGTTTGGACCTTCAAAGCTCCAAACATCTGACCATCACAAAATCTGGAGCCTTAAGGATCTACAGCTTGGAGGTTGGAGACATTGGGCAGTATAGGTGCTGGGCTAACCAGGATTCAGATACCTTCATCCTTAAGCTAATAGGCCATGATAACAGGCTGTTAGAACATCCTGAGGGTAAGAAATTGGTAAAGCAGAAAATCAACAGTAGCTCAAGAATTTTTCCTAACAAAGAGGGAGGTAATGTTAGTTCCAAGTGCCAGGACCAGGCCCAGAAGGACTTTTCTTTGACTAAGAAGGTCCAGAAACAAGGTCAAAGCTGGCTGCAAAAGAATGAGCTTCATCTGGATAAGGACCAAACTAAAGAGCCTGTGGATCCCATGGATTTAGGTAACTACCTTTTAGCATCTACTTCTACTAGTGATTCTGTGATTTCAGCAGCTTCGGGAGCCTTCACTCTGGAGCCAGCAGAGTTTGAGAAACTGGTCAGAAACATCAGCCAGCTTGCAGAAAGTGGAGATGTAACAGATGATCTCGCCTCCCAGCTTATTGGGAAGCTGATGGAGGAGATTGCTGCATTCCAGGCCACAACAGACAAGACGACAATCCATTCAGAAAGTAAACATCAAGACAGGACCCCTAACTCCTCTGAGCACTCTGAGGGGAAGAGTTTGAAGAGCAGAGCGGTTATTGTTCGTCATAGCCCACATGGATCTGCCATGAGCTTTCAGAGAGACCTTAGTGTCAACGTGGGAAGGACTGCCTACCTAACCAATGCCACTCGAAGCCTGACACTTCTTTGTTCAGCTCGGGGTATCTCAACACCTTCCATATCCTGGACCAAAGATGGAGTATCGCTGCAAGCAAGGTATGCATACTTCAGTCAAATGTCAGTTATGTGATTGTTTTGGACTGGTTTTGGCATCTCAAATGATTATTCACTAAATACATTATGGAAACCATAAGAATTACAGGCAGTAGTGGTCTAGTAACATAATGGCTCCTACACACTCCAGTTTATTTGATACAGGCTAATATATTCTAGATTAGATTTATGTGCAGACAATGGGTGAAGGTGGCTCAATGGTTAAGACACTGAGTTCTTGATCAGAAGGTCAGGGATTTAAGCCCTGGTATTTCCATGCTGGTACTACTGGACCCATTAGCAAGACCCTTAACCCCCTTGGCTTTAAGAGTGCTATGTCATGGCACTGAACTCAGCTTCCTATCAAGTTGGGATATGACAAGAAAAGAATTTCAATGCCCTGTAATGTATAAATAATATATAAAGACTTCTTTATATATGTATATTTTTATATTATTATACAGCCTGTTTAATTGGTATGAGTGTGGTAAATACTTGCAATTTGCTTTTAAGATGGTTGATTTTCGAAGTTCACAACACAGATATTCACCTCCTAACTCCTCTAGTTCTCTTTAATGTGGTCTTATCCAGGTCAAATATGCTGGCTCTCATTCTCCTGCTGTCTCTAGGGTCACATTGTGGTGTAGAATGTTGACTACTAAATGCACTTACTGAAAACATTGACTTAGTAATTCAGCTTTGTGTATCTAGGGACCTTAAGCTCAGCTTCTACCCAGACTGTCGCTAAACATTGTCTGTCCGTCTTCCAAGACCAAGACATGACTGAGCAAACAGTGGCCTCAGTTCTCTGTTCTACATCATCAAGAGACCTCGGCGGTCTAAAAGAAAACTATTTAGCCACAATAAATATGCCATTTTTTGGATATTTATGACATTTTCATCATAAAGCATGGGGTTACATCATATTTTAATGACTGATTAGCTTGGAACTAATCCTGTAGATTACCTCCCATGGATGGCCAGTGTGTAAAATTCCATGATTTGTTGTTTCATTGAATCTAAACTCTATTTTGTGTGTGTGTGTGTGTGTGTGTGTGTGTGTGTGTGTGTGTGTGTGTGTGTGTGTGTGTGTGTGTGTGTGTGTGTGTGTGTGTGTGTGTAAAACTTTCCCCAACATTCTGTAGCAAGTGCTGTCAGAACTTGACAGAAGTGACCTCAGCTCTAAACCAAATATATTAAACTCTGTACAGCCCACAATGGCCTCAGTTACACTGAACAGGAGAAAGCAATGTTGTACTTTAATGATTGTATTGTTGTCTCTGCCCTACCCTACACTGGTTATTTTTGACCACAACCTTGAATTGGCTAACAAAACTCTCTTCTGTCTTTTCCCTCCTCCAGCCCTGATTTTACTCTTCATCTATGTTGCATCACCTTGTAACAGCCTGGTTAAATAGCCTTGGTTTGCCTTCTTAGCCAAAATAAACTGAACTCCTCATAGACTTTCTTTCTCATGCCAACTCAGTGACTCTTGGTACATTCCATCTTTTTAGATCAATATTTAAACTAGATACCTTCTTTCTTAGAGGAAAAAGATATTATTGAGGTTCCTTGCTTTGCCCCAGTCACACTATATTACCGAAGTGGCTTTTGACTGCCTTATCTTGCTTTAAGCATAACATTCTACTTGACTTGAGCAAAAAAAAAAAAAACTTTCATTTTAGGTGTAATTTTTGTACCTTATCCTCCTCTTATATCTGACTTAACAACCCAAAGAAAAACAATCTGTTCTTCTGGCATGGCAGATACCTGTTGTATAACACAGCATATAAGACGTGACCACATGCCCACCCACATAGCCTCCTGAGTTTTTCTTAGTATATTACACTGTCATTATGGATCAGAATGATGATGAATAATGATCTCTCATACAATCACAGAGCACCAAACTCTGCATATTGCAAAGTCTCTTTTCATCTTAACAGTGTTGTCAGTTAGGATTTGTACATGAAACTAATCGCCAGATTTTTGCATCCATGCCAGTTATGCCACCTGCCAGTCAAAGAGCTTAACTATTTGGAGCAACAGAATGTTTGGCTCACCTGCACAAGATGAATTGTGTTATACTGAATCTACTGAACCAGATAGTTTGGATATGCTCTGCTCCAGAAAGGACAATTGGGACTTCACTTGTGTTAATCTGAAATCCAGATGGAAAAGAAAGTCAGTCACATGCTTCCTGGTGGCTCTGTTCTGCCCTTCTAATCACAATTTACCCTATTCCTCTATATAACCCAAAACCAATCAATATCTGAACATTATTGCTTTGTAAAACATACCTCAAATATACGAAATAATATTTTAATCAATGTTATATTTTTAATGTGATATCAGTGATGAGACAAAAAAGAAAAACATGGACGCATCAACAATATAAGAACAGCAATTAATAAGTTGCTCCTCTTCTGGCTTTATGATGGCCTGAATTCTTTGAGGCTTTGATCAGATTTCAGATCAGATCAGATCAGCTTTGAAGACCAGAGCGAAGACCTTTTTTATATTTCTACCATAAATTTCTAACTGGATTGAGATATACACTGTTTGCTGGCCATGTAATCTGATCCTGAAGAAAGGCTTTAGCACTTTGCTCTGTGGCAAGATGCAGTATCATCTTGGAAAATTACTACATCGACACCAAACCAATTTTCTATCAATGGAATGAAAAAACAGCAACAGTCCATTGACTGTTGAGGTCATGATTTCCACTTGCCTTTTACCTGACATACAAACTCATATAATAAATGACCGAGGAAAACTGATTTTCTTCAGGCAGTCAATTTCATGTTTCATTAGAACGGCTCCAAGGTTCCAGCATCATCTTCTTCACTGAGTATCACTTTTAGGCATTGTCTAGTAATTTCTTACAGTTCTGTCATAAACATTGACTCCTGTTGTTCATTTTTTGTTTTGTAAGGAATATTCCTTTCAGTTTTCTATCCTGATGCTTGGTCTACTGGTATGTTTTCCATAAAACATTTTATTTTGTTTATAAACAAAATTTCAGACAGGGGAAAAAAACAATATCTTTTGCCATACTCCATTTTGAATTTCTTTCTTGAAGGTGTTAGAATCATTTCCATTGTTTTAATTGACAACTATCTTGTTGGGATGAAAACTTATTTAACTGAAAAGATCATTTAAGTCCAACAGCGTTGTTAAGGTCTGTAAGCACTCTCTTTTACCTGCAGACTAATTTTTAGACTTGGGCATGTATGCTTTAGAAATACAAATTGCAAGGGGATTCCATCATTTATTTGATCTGGAAAAAATATGCCATTATTTAAAATTATTTTATTTTATTTGACTGAGGTATGATTCACTAGCCAGAATGTTCAGCTATTAAACAAAAAAAAAATGTTTTTGTGCTATTTGTGATTTTTATTTGCTTCAAAGTAAAAAATCTGGGCCAATGCACTCTAAGTTTGGTTATTCCATCATTTTTGCATGGGGTTGTTGCAGGGCTTTTCAAACCTTCTGCATCCAGGGAGCATTTTAACTATAAAACAAACTCCACAGACCATGGATTACAAAGATTTTCCAACTATTCCAGTATTAGTTATTTTTACTTTATTCATTAGCCCATACAATACACTTTTATCTGTTTGATGGAGGGACAGAGCATTTTATTCCAAAAATTTCCCACGACAGAACATAGCAGATCCAAGCTGATAATATTTATAGAGCTACAATATCTTGAATTGAACCTTTTTGATTCAAGAGACTAATCAAATAAATAAAATAATTTTGAAAAAATTTTTTTAAAGAAATTTAAAATAAATTAACTAATGCATAAGAACTTATTCAATAGTAAATGTTAATTTGATAAAGTTGGGTTGTGATGTGCAGCAAAGTAATTAATTAAAATATATATATATATATGTATATTGAAGCTGATAGCCAAAATCCTTAGTTATGTCTGTTACAATGATTGATTACAATGTGATTCTAAATGACCTCTGTGTAGGATGTGCGTAGTTAAAAAAAAATCCAAAAATAGTCACTGAGAGCTTCTTCCATTTTTTGAAAGACTTGAATGTCACCACCATATTGCTCATGCAGGAAAAAAAAGGGGGGGGGGGGGCTTCAACCTTATAACTGAATACTCGCAGTACGCATTGCCCTTTCAGCTTTCCAGATTTTCACCACTCACTGAGTAGATCCAAGATAGCATGTTTGGATAAACTTGTTTAGTTCCTTAGTCATTTTGGCTCTGATGTGGTCCTTCTATTTAGCCCCTGCATGGGAGTAGCTTTAGCTAACTGAGATATGGCTCTGTAAAATAAATACAGACTGTCTCAGGGCTGTCTCTACTGCTGAGCCGGCACACTGCAAGTCTTAGTTTTGGCCCGATATAAAGGCTCTTGTGATTGACATCTACAGACTCAGACCGCCACTGCATTAGACAGCTTTTTTCTGAGCCCAGCAGGAGAGGCCTGGGGCAATCTCCCCCAGTGTGTTTAATGTTTTTCTTTATATTTAATAAGGATAGATGTATATCTGCCTGGAACTTGAGGGGAGCAGATAATGGTTTAAAATGATCATTTGTGCTTATGATTTATGGTAGAAAAGCTCCGAGACACAACAACGTATTTAATAGAGTTTAGTGCCTGAAACCCTTTCCTTCTAGGCTATATCTAATCTTGTGTTATTTATTTGCATAGTGATTTCCCCTACCATTCTGACTCATCCCCACATTCATATTCAGCCTCACTTATTTATGCTTTATTGATCAATAATGCTGATTTTCCTCATACATAATATTGGAAGAACTTCTTGACAGATTGTAGTTAAGAATCATATTAGTGAATCACTTGATACCTTTCTTCAGAACTAACTGGATCAAAAAATGTAATTAGTTTGTATTCAGTTTGATAACTGAAGCCCATTCTTTCTTTGTTCTATTTTTCAGAAGGTAGATCATGGCTGTGTGGTGTGTTGTGTTTTATCTACTATCTAGAATCGAATCTTTTTTGGTACTTCAATACTTAGACTTTACCCTAATTGTAGTTAATCACCTATATTTTTGGTGTCCAAACTTTGCTTTCTTTCTTCTACAAGAAAAAAAAAATCTTACACAGTGACACCTAATAAAATACCACTTCATGGATTATGCGTCCCAAAAAAAGAGAATTTTACTTCTATTCCGAGTCCCAGAGACCCAGATTGTTTCCAGCCCAAACCCTTGCTATATCTTCTGCTATCATTGCATTCCATAATGAATATATACCACATGCACTTCATTATTTCTTTATCTCTCTCCCTCCTTCACAAATTTTCTCTTCTGCAGGCCACATTTTCAGTAGCTGTTTTCTGTGTGCGCTTTTCTCCAGCGACTCAACAAATCTACAGAAATAGAAACCTTCAAGTATTTGGGTGACATTTGCACTCACTTTTCATCTTTGAGCCAAAAAGAGCTTACAGAAACAGACCCTCAGGATCAGTGTGGATCCCTCGTAACCATGCAGACAAAGTGTAGACAGCTCATGTAAACAAAATGGCAGACAGACGGATGGCTTATTTTGAGCTGTAACATTTTTAGATCTGTCTGAGAGGCACCTTCTTACCCGTGAAAGTAGGGTTGGCGAGGCAGTGGGACCAAATTCCTCATTTTTTAATTTTTTTTTAAATAACCTTTTGGGGCATTATATGAACATTACATTTGCTGTTTCAACAAATGTAAAATATTTTTAGTTATTTATATTCAATTTCTGTACCAAACTTGAATCTATTTTCTAACTCATTCTCGTAACAATTCTGTTTATATATCTATAAAAATATACAGTGCCTACCAAGAATGTATTCATGCCTTTGTGATGATTTCTATTGCTGTGAGCAACATCAAACTGAAGTAAATTAGAATTTTGTGCATGTCACAGGTTTTCATATTTGAGCCAGTGAACTCTGGAACTCCTTCTGTGCCATTCTTGCCCTTTTTGCCCATGTGCCTCTTTTGGAAGAACAGTCTAATCTGGGTAGCGTTTGTAGAAATCTTTTTTTCCATTTAATATAATGGAAATGTTATAATGGATTTCACAGTATTTCCAAAGAGATTTTCAATGCACCGATCTTTTTATAACCTACTGCAGCTTTTTACTTTACTTCTTCATCTTGAGGCTTCACCTCGTTGGTCCTCATCAATGCAGAACAAAACTGACCTGCTGTTTTAGATGCAAGCCGTGTGTGTGTGTGTGTGTGTGTGTGTGTGTGTGTGTGTGTGTGCGCGCAAGTGCGTGTGTGTGTGTGCGCGCACAGCATTTCTGAGTGAAATCTTTCTTCTTGAGTCCAGTTTTTGGATTCAGAATAGGTGTGTTTACATTCACCAGCTTGTCTCAATCCAAATGATTTCAATTTTATTTCAGATTCCAAGTACTGTTTACCCTAAACTTTGTAATCCATTTCAAGTTTAAATATAAAATAATCATTAATGATATTAATATATATAACGAATACAAACGTTTTAGATTATTTCTGATCTACTTCACCCTTTTCATTCCAACATTTAATTCAGATTCAGATTTAGCCAGAACGATTAAGTGGTTTTCATGAAAGCTTTTCAATCCAATTGATCTATCGTTCCGATTACTAACAGATCATTTGTTTGCATTTAACCTATTGAGTGACCCTGAACAGTATGAAAAGGTTACTGCTGATGAGTATATATTTTGTCTTATTTAAAATGTCATTTTTTTTCCAGTTGTTGGAAAAGTCTTATTACAGGTGTATCCCAGAAAAGTACATGACGTACTTTGGGTTCATCGGAGTCAATAAGAACCCAGAGCAAATTCTGCTCAAGCCTTATATACAGTTTTCCCTTTTGGTAATTTAAATAAAGTTTCGCTTTGAATGTATTGAGTGTAAGAACTGAATGTCTCCCAAATGGCTGGGCTACACCTTGTTGTCTAGCTGATGTCTTTAAATGTTAATCATGGTCATGTACACCTTGTCTTGGTATCGTTACAATTTCTAGCACCTATATAAACCAGCAAGCTTAGTTATTTGACAATATTTCTGAGTTGATGCAAAAATTTGAGGGTATTTCAGTTCATTGTTGCTCATAGAAAGCCATAGTGTAATGTCTGGGCAGGATTAAGAACACTGACCTTGTGTAGTGGAAAATCCCTTCAAGCACATACACAGTATAAACACATACTGAGAAACCAGTGGCACCGTGCTAAAATGGCCGTTCTACTCTGAGCTGTAAACACCTCTGGTGTCTGTTGTACCTCAGCTGGCTCCTGAATACTCAACGAAGATCAGATGAAATGAGGAATGAAAAGTAGAGTAGCTGAGAAAGAATGTTATGATTGATGTGGAGGAAATGAGAGATTTTAGCACCTCTCACAGGTCCAGCCATGTAGCATTTGATGAGGATAGATCACAATGTGTGTTTTTATTATTTAAAAAAAATGATGCACAGGGATGCTCTGGTTTCATCAACCTAACACAAGGCTTGCATCTCTGTTGACCTAACCACATGTCAACGTGGCTTAAGTAAATGTGGATCTAATCCTTTAATGTGGCATGTGAGGATGTGGAAATCACACACTGTAATTCAATCGCCCGAGCCGAATTCTGCGGCTGATTTGGTGTCTCTGCTTTTCTCTTTTCTTCTGGGGTATTATGGGATAGTACTGGAAGACTGCACATTGCAAACCCTGGAGCCAAAGATGTTGGAATCTACAGGTGCACAGCAAATAACGAAATGGGATCAGATTCAGAAACAACACAGGTGCTATTTGCTGGTAAGTCATAAACATTCACACACACAGTCTGTACAAATTTACACAACCAATGTTTGCTATGGTTATAAGCCATTTTTCTTTTATTTTGACAGATCACCCTGCTATCATGGCTTCTTGGAAGAACGTATCTGACCTACACAGTGCCAGTCTAAAAATAGTCGTAGGAGGCAGAATAAAATCCCATATAGGTGCAAATCTCACTCTGGACTGTCCAGTTACAGGTCAGTAAACTTTGCTGGGCCCCTGAGTAAGGTCCCTAACCCTCAACTGCTCAGTTATAAAAATTGAGATAAATGTTAGTCGCTATGGATAAGGGCATCTGCCAAATGCCATAAATGGAAATCAAAATAAACACACACCCCATGGCACACAGTAGTGTTATGTAGTGAAATGTGAAAAATGTGAAATGATGCCCATCTTAGCACTGAATCAGTGATGAACAGTTTATTCTCCAACACACTCTCGACATCTTGCTGCTTTGATAGAATAATGTGATTCCGAATTGTAAAATGAAGTGAATTCTGGGAGGCCACACCCCCTTTACTTGGACAGGAGAACTTTACCTTTTTTTTTTAATATGGTTGTGAGGCTGCATCATGAATCAGCACACAAATGCAGTATATGGTCAATATTTGGATTTATATAACTCTTCTAAATAATTTTTGCATGAGTGACAAGCCTTCCATACTAAAGTGGTGGTTTCCTCCTTCTTCATAAAATCACTCAAATTTCAACTGTCATATTTTTTCCCTCTTTGCTCCAAGAAAAGCAAAACCTGCCCTTCTGCCTGTGACAAACATTAGACACACTATAAATGCATTGCATATCTGTGAGAGATGCAGCACACTGTTTCTAAAAGTATCTCACGATTAATGGCTCTTGTCCTCAGTGCAGAGCATAGCAGTAGTGAAAGATTCGGCTAATTAAGGAGAAACGTTGTGTAAAGTTAACCAGCGTCTTAGGATACCGGCCTTCGGCCATGGGATTTATGCCGTTCCTCATCATTTACCAGCGCTAATTTACTGTAGCAGAGCACAGCTCCTGTTGTGTGATTGAACAGTGACGTTTTGTATGTAGGTCTGCTTTTTTGTCAAGGCTATTTATTGCATGTTGTCAAAGGTGAAGGTTCATGAGGTTTAAAGACCTGGATGGGATCCAAAATGCGCTGAGCATGTGTATCATTTCCAAACTGTAGCAACTGTAAAACTCTGTCTCTGTCTGAATTGGTGCTGTTGTGTGGCAAGTTTGGCACCAAATGTCACATATTACAGTATAGCCTTTTCCATCATCCACAAAATCATTTAAATGAATGACAGTGTGTTAGAGGAATAAAATATAAATAAGTTATCTAATTGTTAAAGGTAAAATATAAGGATGCATGGACGGTCTGGATTTATATTAACGCTATATGCTATATATTTCAATAAGAATAATTAGTGACAGGGAAACCAACCAAACTTGACAATGCACCCCATTATGCAGTTAAAAGTTCACCAGAGTTGAAAATATTTCTGTGTCAGCCAGTAAAGAGGAGGAGTACGAGGGAAGATCATTCATCATTCACATCAGAGACTAGCGAAGTGAAGGAGAATCTAATCACTGGTCACACCCAACGCTGTACCTGCCAACTCTCACAGTCGATAAATAAACAGCAGTGAGTGAGCAATAGATCTACACACTATTAGTGTATGCTTACACTAAGGAGGTTTGCACTACACACTACACACCATCATTATACCTAACTATGATCAAGTAAATCGCTATAATATGAAATACTACTGTAAAACTGATTCTAAGCAGTACCCCATTTTATTTATATTTAAATGGTTTAAATGAATTTTTTTTTCTTAGAAAACCATTTTTATAGTACCTTTTTTTGTGAAGTTAAGGGGCTTTTGTTGTCATTGACTATGTATAGCTGATAAAGTGCACAGTGAAAAGAACGTTCATTGGTGCTACATAATGACACAGAGCTACATAAGGTACAATGGTGCTACATAAAGACACAGAGCTACATAAGACAACACAGAAGTAAGGGCTAAAGAGAAAAATTAACCTAGTCACATAAAATGCGTGTGCAACCTTGTGGAAACAGTGCAAGACAAGAGACAATACACTACAGAACAGATACATAAAATAGCGCCAAGAAGTATGTAGGCTATTTTCTAAAATATTTATAACACAATTTTAGAACACTCCTATCAAAATTTGTGTATACTGTATACATCAAAAGGGTGTGAAGCACAAAGGATAAGAAGCCATGCTGATTATTATATCAGTATTACAAGCCTCCTGTGCAGTCCTGCATGACACATCTTTCACATCTAATAAATCCTAGTCTTTAAGCTGTGAAATTTGTGTACATGTGGGAATTATTGTGGGAAATAACCAACTAAATATTGGGCACTGTTACAAAGAAAACTAGTTGGGTTGGATTGGTCAGTAGTTCCTGTGGGAGTATACAGAATTGGTCAAAATCCCAGGAGGGTGGGGTTATTTAATGAGGGGTCTAAGATTTATATTACATGGGAAATTGGTTGCATTAAAATCTATACTTAAGTTTCTGAAACCAAGAATATTTGAAGTGAAAAGGGTTCGGTACTCAACGGACTAACAGGCATTTTGTGAGGACTCTAAAGGTTACAGACGTGTTCATTATGTTTATCAACAAAATATATGCCTCTTTATTAATAATCGTTATATATATATTCCAAAAGAATCACCTGGCCTATGACTATTACACCCAGAATATTACAGTATTAAAATATCACAATAATGCCCCCTAGTGGATTCAGGAGCAACACTTATGAAGAGGAAAATGCCATTTTAACAACTGAGCAATGATTTAATGACCGTATTAAACCATTTTGTATAAGTTAATATCTCATTTGTTTGAGAAAGTGTGCCCAATCTAGCATCTTGTGCGCCAGCCTGGAAATTTCTGCCCTGTTTTTCCCCCTTCTGAGGTCTGCAGATTGCTCAACAATATGTCAGGGCTAATGTCTCCCCTTTGTAAAATAAGGGGTTGTAAAGCTCAGACTCAGGCAATATGCTACTCATTACCTCAGACAGGATGTGTCTCAAGGGAGCAGACTGTAGTGAAGCAATTTGCATTCATTATGCCCATTTGTACAAGTAATTTGTAGCGGACTTCAGGCCTCGCGCTACTCTGCTCTGTTCGACCTATCTCAGTTTACTCCACTCTTGTGAATGGCCATCGCTCAAAATTCTTCCTGTTCATGTTTGACATCATTTCTGATCCTAAATCACTTCTGCTGTTTCCAGACTAAAGCCCTGGTAAGAAAGGATCCTTTAGTTCTTTAATTCTTTACTTTTTTCTTTAATACTTTAAAGACTTGAATGTCTGATTTCCTTCACTATTCAAGTGAAGGAAATTAGTTCCAACCTTATGAAGGAACTTTCTGCCGATATAGGGCAGATTGCTCTTTTAGCTGTCAGAAACATAATCAAAAACGTATGAAGGATTTGTAAAGGGAAGGGAGGGATCTCTCGTTCTGTGTGTGTGGAGTCTGTGATGTGATTTCACATGTGAGCTCAAATGCTGCCCTTAAATTGTTTTGAATGTCTTGTTCTTTTAAGATTTCACTAAAAGTGTTTTTCTTAGCTTTGTGAAGTTAGTTCATGTGATCTAGATAGAAATGTTTTTAATAGAGTAAAAAAGTCTACATCAAGATACATCAATTTTATTTTGTTCATGGTCCATGAAGACAAAACTCTTCAAATCATCCCACAGGTTGTCAACAGGATTTAGAGCTGGTCTGTGACTGGGCCTTTCTTTGATTACTTATATTTGTGTTTTGGGTTATTACTGAAAGAGGACTTTCTTCTTTTTCAGTTGTCTGAGTTTGTATATAGAAGCCTGTAGAGTTTGTATATATAGAATACTAGTCACACACATATATATATATATATATATATATATATATATATATATATATATATATATATATATATATATATATATATATATATATATATATATATGTGACTATGACTAGTATTCTAGAAGTAGATAGAAGTGTGTGTGTGTGTGTGTGTGTGTGTGTGTGTGTGTGTGTGTGTGTGTGTGTGTGTGTGTCTATGCACTTCTAGAATACACTTTTCATATATAGAATAGTATATGAAGCTACATAATATTCCTTCTATCTTGACCACTGTCAAGCTATAGAGAAGCAGACCCATAGTACAATGCTGCCACCGCCACATTTTTTCGTTTCATCGAGCCACCTTACCCTGTGATTAGTTCATTCTGAGCATAGCCACATGCTGTTGTATTGATTGTGGTTGAAGTTTTTGTTTGTTTGTTTCTAAAGAATTTAGAATTGAATTTTTGTTGTTTGCGATATCAAATCAAAAGTGGAAATAGATATGATCTTGTTTTCTTTTTTAAAACATCAAAGAAACCTGTCATTAAAAATAATAGTGTGTGGACTGATTAGATCCACTGTATGTACTGAATACCTTTCCCACATTTTGATATTTTGACTCAAAGCCTGTTGCTTCCCCTGTCCCTTTCTGTAAACTAAATATACACTGTCTCCAATACTTGGCTTACACACAGCATCTGTTTGGGTTTGATTAGAAGCAAAACACTTACAGTATACCGATTGCATGGTAGTATGCTTTCACTGATTGGGAGTGATTTTTTGTGCTTTTCTTGGAGCAGGTGTTCCTCAGCCGAGTGTGAGCTGGCACCGCTTAGAGGGCGAGATGGGGGCCAACATTATTTCACTCACAAATGGCTCTCTGCTACTTCACAATCTCACGCTGCAAGACGATGGCATTTACAGCTGCATAGCCTCCAATCCCATTGGCAAAGCTTCAGCCTCTAGCAGGATCCACGTAGTTGGTGCGTTGCTGAATGATTTTTCTACATTTTCCAGGCTTTGTAATAGTTTGCTTCTTTTTTGACAGGGAAACCCTTATGTGATGAGGACAACAGTTGCTCACAGGACATCCTTCACACACATATTCACACATTTATTTGAACATAATATATAGCCATTCCACCTACTGGAACTAAAACTGTGAAAACTGGTGAAAAACCTGCAATAAATGTATACAATATACAGAATATACATGTAAATAGACCTGGAAATGATCCTAAGGAATCCTTAATGAAGTTTTTTATCTTTTTATCTGCTTCTGTTATCGTATTTCAGTCTATTTCAGGATGCAAAGGTTAGCATCTGGAGCAGTGTTTGTCAAATGTGTCATATTTAATTAAATGTGAAGTTCAAATTTCCCTTGCTGACCATGAGAGGCTTAATATAATACAGGAAATTGGTAGTGTTTCTCTGGTCTTAATCATAGGCAAGACTCATCCACAACTACAGAATCCTTAACTCATTTGCTTTAATGTCTAGTATGAGTATAATATCTGAATGGGGTCACCTTTACTCTACAAGATAAGGGACCAAAGTGATTGGGGGGAAATAATGAGACAGCCATTAGAGTCCGCTTGTGTAATCATATCTAATTATCATCTAATGGTAGGAATTGAAGTAATATCCTTTTAATACCAGTGTCCTGTCTTATGTTGGCCTTATACTCTGCTTTGCATTACTTTCATCTAAATACTGTGAGTTCATTCAGCAGAAATTTGATGAGTGTAACACAGATGTCTCAGACTTTTTAATGTACCGATAACACCTGTTGTTAATTGGTAGGGGCAAAATACAAAGAAACTGACCTTAAGGGAAAGACTGTGTACAAAACCTTACTGATTGCATGATTAGCTAGTTTGTTAAGCATTAAGGAAAATATTCATAATCTAATGCTTTTTAAGTTACATTACAAACAAAACTTAACTAAATAGCTAGTTCAAAAAGGCAATCTAGAAAACGTAATGAGCTAATTTAACAAGCTTATTTATAAAATTTAACTAGCTAGCTATCAAGCTATAGGTCCTATTTGCAAAAGCAAGTTGCTTAGCTCAGCATACATCTTAATGACGAATATTAAAAGACAATATTTCATTTTACACAAGAGGCAAATAAGACATCTTTACACTATGAACGATTAACTGCAGAAAAACGCAACATTATTACTAATAATAAGAAATAAACTGCAGTAAACCAAAAAAATGTATTTTTAATGTCTGCTGAAATGAAAATGTAAGAAGTGAAATGAAGGTTTGTTGTCTTAGCAAAACCATTTAGTGTCAAGCATTTACTTTCAATAATACTGTGCTGTCAGATTATCAGCAGATTCTCTTCACTCCCAGGCAGCTGTTAATCTAAATGAATGGTGATCTTTTGTCAAATAAATAGAAGTCTATATATAAATGTCTTTGAGGGAAGGAGTCAGAGTTGTATACATCTTTTTGTAGGAGATGGTATCTAATATGACATGCTTCTTGTTGAATAGGACGATTGTGATTGGATTTGTTTTTGCTTCTAGATGTCGGCGCAGTATCTTATGATAAAAGTTCCATGTCGAAGGATGTGAACAGGAAACGAGTTGTAATGGCCTCTCGTGCTGGAACAAACATCACAGTCAGACCTGGGGACATCCTGAGGATTGGTAAAGTGCTATTCCTGATATGAATGACTGTGTGTGTGTGTGTGTGTGTGTGTGTGTGTGTGTGTGTGTGTGTGTGTGTGTGTGTGTGTGCGTGTGCGTGTGCGTGTGCGTGCGCGTGCGTGTGCGTGTGCGTGTGTGTGTGTGTGTGTGTGTGTATGTGGTGTGTGTATGTGTGTGTGTGTGTGTGTGTGCGCGTGCGTGCCTTGAGGCAGTAATGTGAGTCTCTACTGGTCAGACTGATTAGAAGAGTGGCGTATTATGTCTGTACTTTGATGAAAGATCCTGCTGTCACATTCTTTTTTTTTTTTAATTTTTATTTTTATTTTTTTTTAGATTTTGTATGCTCTGGTACTCCATGCCTACTTTGCTTATCATCCTTTACTTTATCATCAGACAGCATGAGCAACATATATTCACCCTGGGTTTTGGAGAATTTTCTCAATTTAAAATGTACAGTATAATGGTGTTATTCAGCTTGCCATCAAAGTTCTGTTTGATTCCATCAAAACTGTGGTTTATTTATAAAATAGATTTGAGTTCATAACAATGCATTTTTGTTTTGTTTGTGATGAAGCTAATAACTTTTACATTGTAATAACCTGCTTTAACCTGCATTAATATGCCTCTATTATGAAAATTGGGATAAGGATAAAGCTGTTTTTTTTTGTTTTGTCCACAGGATGTCCAGTAGTCCAGAGCCACAAAAAACCCATCATATGGTCATATGAGAACCAAACCCTAAAGCAGACACCGGGTCTGCACTACCAAACACTTGCTGCAGGCCGCATCCTAGAAGTGTTCACTCTGAGCAGCAGGTTTGAAGGACACTTTGCGTGCCAAACCAACACAGACAACCAGATGATCTCTGCCTGGATTAATATCCTCTCACAAGGTCGGTATCTGTGTATACAGGTGTGCGGAACATAGTAAATCATTTAAAAGTGAAGGAATAAACGAAACAAATCACGTTCTTCAACCTTATGGCTCTATAATAGGCCTGAGAAGGTCTCTAACCTTATTCTTTCCACTTAAAACACCTCATTCATCTCACTCACACTTTTCTTTTGTATTTTTCCCAGGTCATATTTTAACATGAAGCTTTTCTGCCATTCCTCCACATTCAAATCTAATTCAGAGGTTTGAACCCAAACCGTATGTGCAGAGTGATCAGTTAAAACTAGAATTGAACAGAATTAGTAAGGCGTTACAGATATTTAAAGTGCAGTATAACTATAAAGTAATAATAGATCAAAGTATTTATCTACTGTAATAAATGTACCTCTTTATAGCTAGTTAGTGTCATGATCTATTATCAGCAAATAGATCATGGCACTGTGTCTATTGTCATTGAAGTTGTTAATACGCAGTAGAGCCAAAGGTTTGTGGACACCTGACCATAACACTTTTTTTGGAATATCCCATTATAGATTTGGTCTCCCATTGCAATGATAATAAACTCCATTCTTCTGGGAAGGCTTTTCAATAGATTTTGGAGTGTGTCTGTAGGGATTTGTGTTCATTCAGCCACAAGAGCATTAGTGAAGTCAGGCGAGAAAAGCTGTTGTGCATTTGGTGTTCCAGATCATCCCAAAGGTGTTCACTGGGGTTGAGGTCACTGGGCTGTGTGCAGGTCATGTTGAGTTCTTACTGTACATACTAAACTCCGGGTTCCTACACACTAAACCATGAGTTCATGTTCATGTTCATGTTCATGTTTTATACACCGGAGCATTGTCATGCTGGAACAGATTTAGGCCCCATAGTTCTAGTGCAGGGAAACTGTAATGCTTCAGCATACAACTGTTTCAGCTATACAACTGTTTTGTGGAAGAACAACATTTGGATCTGAGGTGTCCACAATTAATGAACATGTAAAGTGTGGTGTATTTCATTTTCTAGCATTTTTTCCTTTGTTCAAATCAAACAGCCTTGGTAGTTGTTTTTTGTTTTGTAGTGCAGGTTGTCACACTTTAGCACACCTCTTTACTATTTTCACTAACACAGGAGGGATTGTTTTAAATGTTAAAAAAGAAATATGTTCAAATAAAACATTACCAATGTTCCCAGAATAGGTGACCCTGTTCAGGCATACTTGGTTTTTATAGAGGAATTATTGGCTGTTCCAATGAGCTGTTCTTTTTCTATGTCAATGTGTGATTATGGAATTTTATGCAACTGGATTTTGCCATTTTTGTTGAATATGCCTATTGAATTGTGTGTTTTTGTATTGTTTTTTTTTTTTAATCTGGTCTTCAAAACACATTTATATTCATAACTCATGCTGTCATTGTGTGAACTTGATTCATATTTGACCTCAAACCAAATCTTATAATAATAACAAAAAAAATCAATAAATAAATAATAAAAAGAAGAAGAATGTGGCAGAAGCTGCTGCAATGTGTTTCTTGTGTTTGTGTGCAGAATTTGAGTGGCACTTAGCTGAATGGAGTACATGCAGTGCGAGTTGTGGAAATAAAGGATCACAGAGCAGGAAGGTTCACTGTGTAAGTGCCAGCGGGAACATGATGCCCCCCTCATCCTGCCATCACCTTCCTAAGCCGTTCTCCCTAACACGGCCATGCAATCTTCACAACTGTCCTCCCAGGTAACATACATACTCCAAAGTGCAAAAACACTCTACATTCTTTATATACTATAGTGCTTTATTATACTGGCATGTCCAGAATTCTGGTTTCTGCTTGCACAATGAGGACAGTTTCATCCAGCTGTTGCCTCTGATGGTTTCACCCTTTTTTGCTATGCAGAGTCTAAAATGCCACTTTATTTCAGTATATTGTTTGATTTCTAACAGTACTTATGCATTAAATATCAAAATATATATAGCAATGGTAAGTTCAGTAGCTCAAGTGTTCTTGTTTCAATCCTGGGCTTTGATTACTCTCTGTGAATGTTGCTGTGGGTTTTCCCTCGGGATTTGCCCATAAGTGCCTCTAGGGGTTAATTATCCTAATGCATCATGTCTACTGTCTTAATATCATTAGATCAACTGTAGCCCTGACCAGGATAAAGAGCATACTGAATGAACTAAGTAAAATTAAGCTAGTATTTGATAAAGAAGTAAATTTAAAAAAACTTCATTTCAGGGACTCCATTCTGATCCTTAGTTTCTAATTTGGTCACTTTTGTAATTTTTTACATATGAATAAATTTGGTTTGCTATTATTATTTTTGTTTGTTTAGAAATAATTAGTTCAAGATCACTCGATTCTCTACGGTGGTACAGTATTGCCTGAAATCGCCTTTATTTTAACACCATCCAGTTAAGCAAAGAATCAAATCAATCAAGGTCCAGACTAATGTGTAGTCCAGATCATAGCATTTTCAGCCATATTCTTACTAACATACAGTATAGTGGCGTCCAGTTTCTGTCTATAATAAATCCTCAGCAGATGATGGATGACTTTGCAGACTCAGACAGTAGATTCAGTAACAGCTGGATCATATGCAGAGCAAACCTGAGAGCTGTAGCACAAACCTTGCTGACCAACCTGTTAAAGAAACTCATCTGTCATCCCTGTTTTAACCTCAACCTTTCCAGGGGGTTGGATAAACACTTCACAGGCTCATCAATCAAATAAAATGAGTCCTTCGAGCTGTCTTAAATGCCTTGAAGGAAGAGTTCATCCAAAAATAAAATGCACACAATTTTTCTTGTATTCCAAATGTAGTCGATCAGTCGAGAGGCTAATGCTGCTGTCAAGTTAAAAAAAAAAAAAGGATATTCTTGTTACTGATGCTTATGCGGAGTGAAACCTATATACATGGACAAAAGAACATCACAAACATTAGACTGGACAGAATCTATTCTGAGGCTGGAAGCAGTTTCTTCCTTAGCCATAGTTAACAATGTAACATATTGCACAATGCTAAACTGGTAGATATGAGCAACTCCCACTAGTTCATGATAAGCAAGAAGCAAACATTGAAATCGAGGGGAAATTTTGGGGAAAATTGTGTACATTTTATTGTTGATCAAACTATTACACTTACACTTTCACTTTATAACATTAATTCTGAGGTGTGTGTGTAACACTTTTTAAAATATATTTATTATTAGCCTTATATTATGGGGAGTTTCTTTGTATTAGCCAATACCATACACACATTAACATGCAGCGGTCCAATTAGTGGCATGTTTTTGGGAGGTAGGAAGACACCAGAAATCACTGAGGAAAGCCACCAGCAGAAAGTCCACACAGGCAGTACCCCAAGCCTATGTGTATTCTTTATCACAGTAGGTTAAGCCCATAAGAGTATTATTGATAAATCAAAGGTTTTTGCACAGAAAGTATCAAAATGTGCTCTACCAGGTAAAAGACTGATCAGAACCATTGTGTTAGATGCTTTATGCCAGTCTTCAAATCTAAATAATCTCTAAATGGTCTGGAATAAACACAAACCTCAAAAGAATATATAATAAGAGTGTATGTTGTGGATTTCTCTCAGCTGGGGGTCCACCGTGTGGTCCAAATGCTCCACATCATGTGGTCATGGTTTCCGGCAGAGGCGAGTATCATGCCAGCGGCTAGAGGCCAGCGGGACCATTCAGGTTTTGGCCGATGCAGTGTGTGAAGGAATGTCACGCCCTGAACACAGAGAGCCGTGCGTTTCAGAAACTTGTGCTGAGTGGATCAGTGGACCCTGGGGACAGGTAGCTCTAATATTACTTCAAAGCACTACTATATGATTTTATATAAAAATGATTCCTTAATGGTTCTATGCCTTTAGCAAGGTACAGTATATGGATTCTGTTTGGAACATTGAGCTCTTTCCTATTCTTCCCATCCATTCCCATCCCTTAGATCCTTTTCCCAGTCTTCCATTATATTCCTTGCGATCCCTTCTTTTCAGTCCCATTCTCTTTTTGCATCCTTCTAGCATTCCCCTCTCTTTATATCCCTTCCCTTTGATCCCATTCCCATCCTTTCATTATACTCCTTCCCTTCCCTTGCCTTCCATTCCCTTCCATTCTCTTGATCCCATTTCCATTACCATTATTCCATTATACTACTTCCCTTCTCTTCCCTTCCCTGTCCCATTCCCATTTCCATGCTTCCATTAAATTGATTCCCATCCCTTCCCTTCCATTCGCAAAATGATTATGTGTGTCGACACAACCTTTAATTTTGTATTCAAATTGACTGTCCAATCAGCCAGATGTAAAAAAAAAATGGAAAATGCTCCTTGCATGATTTAACAAGCTTGTACATGGTTTTACTCGTTCAACACTTTATGAACTCCTGCCCTATGTGTTTAACGTAATGTATAATCCTCCATTGTGCAATTTTATGTATCTAGTGTTCCGGACGTTGTCTCGGTCCGGCAGTGGCGACTCAAAGAAGAACAGTGATGTGCAAGAAACTGAATGACTCAGACACCAACACGGCATGTGACCCCAAAGAAAGGTGTGCATTAAATCCTTCTTTCATACTGTCAAATCATTATCACACACATACACACACTCTGGCTAATACATTTCTGCTTTCAATAAAATCACATACACACTCTGACTTACATTTCCTGTCCTCAGACCAGCCTCGGTAAGGAACTGCACGTCAGAAACGTGCAATGTTCACTGGAGGGTGTTGCCATGGCGGATGTGCACTGCTACCTGCGGAAGTGGCTTCCAGTCACGCAGGGTTGAATGTGTACATCAAGACAACAAGACCCTTCCTGATCTCCACTGTGCCTGGCAGCATCGTCCGGTCACCTGGCAACACTGCAACATCACTTCCTGTGGCAGTATGTTTTTTTCCTTTTCCTCATAAATCAGTGGTTCCTACATGCTTTGCTGTCCTACGACCTTGCATGCTCCGTACCCTCCATAATTATATATAAACACCCACTGACCACTTTATTAGGAACAGCTGTACACCAGCGCTTTCATGCAGTTATCTAATCAAGGAGGCTGGAATCTGAGGTACTAGTTAGCACAGACTCACAACTTGGAAGCTAAAGATTAGAAAAGGTCTAGGTGATACCATGCTCAGTCAGGAAATCACATTTTCCCTATACTGATGTTTGATGTGAACATTAACTGAAGCCCTGTTCCTGTAGCTGTGTGATTTTATACATTGCACTGCTGCCTAATACTTGGCTTTACATATGCTTTAGATATAATGCTTTAACCATAGATTTTATTATACAACAATAATATTATTTATACTTCTGCAATACATTAAGATATATACATAAATATACTGAGGTGCTGCTGGAGTGCTACTATCAGGTAAGCTTGCATCAATGGTTACACCACAAAGATATGTTGTAACCTGGTCTGCAGTTTACATATGTGTTTGGGCCACATTTCAACTTCTGAACTTTTCTCTGAGTTTGAGATTTTGTATTTGTACACGTCCCAATTCTCTACCAAACTGACAAATATACACTCCAATACAACAGCTACAACATTCATGAAATCTCAAAAACCAACAAACAAAACAACACAAAATAAACGCCAGTGATGGGCATGTACATTGTTACAATTATTTCTAAAATTTTACAATTGAACAATATTTCAGATCTTTGAATGTAATTCTTGAATGACAAATATCTGAGCAATTTATATTAAAAGGTGTGAATTTCTGGTCAGTTACAATTTTATTCTAGGTCAGTGGTATAAATTTATGGCTATGAAGTGGTTATGATTTGTTTCTGTTTTCTTCATTTTTTGATGCGTCATGATACCACTTTTTGACCAGAGTCATTGACTCTGAGCTGATGAGACACATCTGGTTTAAATCTGATGCAGGAAGAATAAACACAGTTCACTTTCTAGGATCTTTAAACATTCTGCTTTTCTCTCTACTCAAACCAGTGAGGATAATTAACGCAAAAAAACAAATCAAAACAAATGTAGGTCTCTGAAAACGTTTCTCTTCTAAGCCTAATTTCTCTTTTCTCTAGCTAGTTTTAGCTAAACAATTTACATAACTGCATGTGATTAGCTGCAGCAGAGGATCTGCAACCGAAGCCGAGATGGATCATGTGTAGTGTCTCTGAATGAATGTGTAACTTATTGTTGCACATTGTGCCCACATTAAGCAAATTAAAAAACAATTACACCTTTAAGATTTTTAAAGGGACTTTGATTTAAAGGCTGTTGTATAAAACCCCAGAGTCTAACTATCTGAACCTCTTGGATGGAAATGGGGTACACTTATCATTTTCAGCTGGAGTTATTTCACAAAGGTCATTTTTTCAAAAAGACTTCCAAACCACAACATCTGCTCACTAATAACAAGTTCAGGACAATGTGCCATCCATGCTGGTGTATAAAGTACAGGGAAAAAAAAACCTTACATCAGCTGCCTTCTAAATATGAGCAATTTCTTTATGCATTTTAAGCTCCAGCTCTCTCCAACTACCACGCTGACAGGGTTGTATAAACTCAGCCCAACAAACATATCTCATTCTGCGCTTTCGCCTTTTCATCACCTTTCTCCTGTTTCTCTTGCAGTTGAGTGAACTGCCAATTGAAAAAGGGAGTAAAGAAATGTGCATCAAAATCACACTGTTTAAAACCTGCAGTTTTGTTTAGCTGACTTTCTTGCCTTTTTTCAAACCTATATGCTGTCCCCTTTGTGTAATATATATATATATTGTTTGGGACATCCAACAGAACAGCTTCAATGCACCTTGGCATTGGTTTTAGCTGAGTCTATTGGGATAAACACCATTCTTCCAAAAGACATGGTGGTAGTAGAAAGCTCAGCATTCTATAGTAACTTACTCCAGATTTTCCAGAAGAGGTCAATTAGGTTGCGATCTGGTGACTATGAAGGCCACAGCATATGATTTGCAGCAACCCTTCCTTTCTAAGACGTATTCTTTTTCCTCATGACGTCCACTTGCCAGTTCTTTGGGAAATTGCGTCCCTCTTCTCTATCACCAACGCCCAACAAAACCAAGGATATCAATATACATATAAAAACATACAAGGCTACCCAATTTTGAGCAGGGATTATATTGTATTTTATTAACTAGCTAATGAAAGGAAATAGCATAGAACCACTTGAAAAAAGTCTTATAAGGTCTAACAATCCTGATGATGAATAATGTTTAACACTGTCTGAGTGATGAATAGCATGGGTCAACAGAACAGCCATGTTTTATCTGTCTAATTATCATTATCTTTATTTGTACAATGTTAACATTTAATGTTTGTTTTGTAATGTAATGTTTGAATTTTTGGCTCTTTGGACAGAGCTCAAAACATAACTATTGTGAAATGAGGGAAGAGGATTTCAGAGACTTTTGGTTAATATTGGCGAGATAGAAACCCTCAAAAAATGTCTGAAAAATAAAGCATTTTTGGCCACAACAATCGCAAAAAAAACTCACAAACCACTGTTGTACATTCCTGCAAAAATTGCAAACACAGGATTCTTCTTTTAATCTACTACCAGTAAAGACATGGTTTTAGTTGAATGCATGTTGTGATGTTGCACAATGCATTACAATCAATGCTGTAAAAGCTGTTAATTTTTCCTCCAAATTTCACAGAGTTTACTTGACATTTGTGTTCATTTCTGCACTTTCAAAATCGTGAAATCAATGGAAATAACGGTTTGTTTAATTAGTTATGGTCACTGGCACATGGTGTTATATTTCCCCTACTTTATGTTGGTATTCCACAATATAGACACCTAGCGT
Organism: Tachysurus fulvidraco; assembly: GCF_022655615.1. Taxonomy (NCBI): domain Eukaryota; kingdom Metazoa; phylum Chordata; class Actinopteri; order Siluriformes; family Bagridae; genus Tachysurus; species Tachysurus fulvidraco. Next base: position 33,597,555 of record NC_062519.1, read on the forward strand.
TCATTTCTGAGGACGTGCACGATAGATGCTCCAAATAACTGCTCATGTTAAAAGCAAGTATAATTCAGCCTTAACCTTAACACCACAGTTTAAACTGTGAAGCCCAGACCTCCTTCAGAATTCCTCCACAACAGCATAACAAACCCACTGGTTTTTCCTTTAGTTTGTCTTGTACATTTACTTCGCCTGCACATTTTCTGTGTATAAATATATACATATAATATACATACATATATATATATATATATATATATATATATATATATATATATATATATATATATATATATATATATATATATGTGTGTGTGTGTGTGTATGTAAATATATATATATGATAAAATGTGTGTATATATAAATGTATATAATATATATATATATATATATATATGTATGTAAATATATATATATATATATATATATATGATAAAATGTGTGTTTTTCTTTCTCCTTTATGTAGATGAGTGTAAGGATACAACACATTACTGCGCAGTGGTGAAACGCCTCAGGTTGTGTCCCATTGAACTGTATACACAGAGGTGCTGCAAGTCCTGCTCAGAAGACTCTGGCACTATCTAGTGCTCACTGATGGAACATCTCAAGCTTTTACAGCACACTGACTTCTGATCACTGCTTTTCTTTCCAATCCAAACACATGTGGAAAAAATCTGATGTGGAAGAACTCCAAGACTTTGCTGCACAAATGAGGAAAAAAGAGTTCCATTTTTGGGACATGGCCGAGTTTAAGTGGGTGCTCAATGAAATGTGGACTAAAGGGCCTTTATCTAGGCTAAAGGGAGTTCTGGGTGTGTGTGCATTGATAATTCAACACTCACAGAGAAATCAGCACTAATTCAGCTCTCTCCTTCTCATCATTATATAAAGTTCATTTATCAGACTTGTGTGTGGAATAATTTATAAGACTGTGTTTTGCTCTATATCTAATCATCAGGATGAGAAGCAGAGAATATTTGACCATTCACATGTGTGAAGGGAGGTTAACATAAGATAGCTACAGCTAGACACAGCTGAATTGTACATAGGGTACTTACAGTAGATGAAAATCCAAAAGTATATTAGGGGCAACACTTTATCGGTTATCTAGGTACTGACTTCATAACACGTATATAAGCAGTGAATGACATGCTTATTGAATGATTTAAAAGATTGACAGTATTGGCAAATGCTAGTTTTCCCAGCCATTCAGTAACCACAGAGAATAAAAGTCCAAGAAGGTATGTAGTTACAAACAAAGTATATACATTCAAAAGGATAAGAATTGATACATGTTTATATCCAATAAAAATGTATTTCTTCTTCTTCTTCTTCTTCTTCTTCTTCTTCTTCTTATTATTATTATTATTATTATTATTATTATAACTCTAAAAAGTTCATTGTGTCATTATTAATAAAGTTTGCTTTCCAGCTGAAACTGGGACATGGAAGTCTGAAATAAATCAATAATAACGTCACCAATAACCAGACTTCAGCAATTTAGATTCTGATTCTTGTGGCCAGAAAAGTGTATAAAATATAGAAACTCTGTGGCAAATAACAAAACATCTGAAACTGAGACTATTTAATGACCATATAATTAATTATTATAATTTGACTTTTTTTCACACATCACAACAATGGGAGCATTTAACATGTAAAAAAAAAACTGACATTAGCAGCTGTTCATTGATATTCATGTCTTATTCTAAAACAATTATTCTGTGCTTATGCATGTGTTATGAAGACATTATGTAGATCACTTCAATGTATGAAGGAGTGAAATGTCTTTGTTTTTATGTCTATAAGATCACATTTGAGTCTCCAGTTGCTACGCCTTTCAAATGTACTTTTGTGTGTGTGTGTGTGTGTGTGTGTGTGTGTTCAACCTATGTGCTGCATTGTAAATTAATTCTTGTACATAATGTGTTTTTTAAGTGCAATATTGTACATTGAGTGTAGAGATTCGGGACTTATTTTCTTACCTGCTAGTGTAGTTTACATTGTAATCCATATTTAAGACTACAGAAAACCTTATCAGTTATTCGTGTGAATAATCCATGAATTTATGTCCTTCTCTAAACGCATGCAACTTAATGACAGTCTGAAATGTTTAAGTAGATACACAAACCATGTGCTGAAATAAGTACAGTTATACAACAGTATTTGGCTACTGATGTGTAAAACACTCATATTGTTCTAGAGGGTAAGAGGTTTGACGGAGGTTTGATCAATTCTCTGTGCTATAAAGAAAATAAATACACATTTTTGAGAATTTGTTTATTTGTCATTTTTATCAATGGTTTTGTATCATTTTGGCACATCAATATTTCTTCACATTTACATTTTTATACATATAAAACAATCATATAATACTAATTATGACTTGATGAGTGATATAAAAGATGAGTTTATTATTATTTTTATTTTTGTAGCTTTGACATCACAGACAATGCGTTAGTAGCCTACAGCTCACACTCTGCACACGTCTGCTCCTGGGAGCTCAGTTCACGGAAGAACCTGGTTAGACAAATGGATAATTAATGCAAGAAATACAATCAGAGATGTATCAGAGAAATATATAATCCAATAAAACAAGGGATTAGCAGCATTGTTATACTACACATAAGATTAAAAATGTTAAACTGACAAAGGTTCTATTAAATCAACTACTGTAATTCTCCATTGATTGGCAGTTACCACACCAACCAGTCAACCCACAGCAGAAAACAATCGCAAACAAAAAATAGTAGAGAAGTGTTACTACTACAAGAAGTGTCTTTGAACTAGGTGAGGAAACCAAACTATCCAGAAGAATACAATGAACCATGCAGAGATATGTTGTGGTATAATATAAAAGGCAATAATAATAATAATAATAATAATAATAATAATAATAATAATAATAATAATAATAATAATAATAATAATAATTACCTGTGACCTCTGTCATCAACCCTTTCAAAGACAAACCCCGGGATTGTCTCAAAGCTGGCTGGACACACACTGATCTTTTTGGGAGTGAACTCAATGCGGTATGTGGTGTCACCATCGAAGGGTTCTTCACACCGCAGTGGGGCAGTATCTGGCTTGCAGCTAATATTTGGCTGCAGCTGGTGCTGGATGAAGTGGGCCTTAAAAGTGGTTGTGTCCTCCATCTTTCCACTGCCTCTGTGGATTTCCTGGGGCTGGCGGATTAGTTCTTGGCGGTGGGCTTTCCAGTGTTGAAAGTCCTCCTTCATGGTGGTAGTGCCATCAAAAGGTTCAGAAGAACAAGTTGGCCTAGACTTAGGCCTAACAGGGATGAAAGGCTGGATATGGTGTTCGATGTAGGTTGTGCCAGTTGTTGTGGTCATATCCATTGGTTCTGTAGGACTCAAATACTTATGTACTGCTTTGTGCAGATGTGGTGGAGATGTATCCCACGGCTGGAAGCGATCTCGGAACTCAGTGCTGCTCTGGAAGGGGGTATCATAGGATATTCTGCTGTATTCAGGCTTGCAGCTCTTGGGCATTTGGCCTGGAAGGCCCTGGAAGTCATGCCGGTGTGTTGTGAGGTCTTGGAAAGGCTGATCACTGGGTTTGTACTCAAGAGGAGCTTTGACTAAATGCAAATCCAATGGGTGAGGGACATAATCCAGCTGGTTACTGGTCACGCCATCAAATGGAGCATCAGACAGCTTGGTTAAAGTTTCAGGTTTAAAGCTCTCACGTGGAACTAGACCTCGAGGAATAAAATCATCCTGGAATGTTGTGGCATTTCCAAACTTCTCAGTTGGTGGATGGTAGGACACCTTTGGTTTGAGGGACTCCCGCTTGTTAATATCCCACACACAGAAATGTTCTGTAAGTAAGTAAGAAGTATGTGAGGAAATAATTGAGTAAATAAATAAATACGTTTTGCTGCTCAGTCATTTTTCAAAACGATGAAAAAAATCCCCTCAAAAGTAGAAATGTCAGCACTCTCAGCATGGTATGAAATGCTTCCTATCTATAAGTACGTCCGAAAAAGGATGTACTTCCTTAGCCATTTGAGGAAGTTTAACCTGACACAGGAGCTGCAGAAACAGTGCTATTCATTCATCATCGAGTCTGTTCTGTGCACATCAGTAACTGTCTGGCTTGGCTCAGCTACAAAATCAGACATCCGAATACTACAGAGAACAGTTCTGACTGCTGAATAGATTATCGGTAGTCCCCTGCCCACCCTTCAAGAACTGTATATATCTTGATTGAGGGAAAAGGCTCATAAAATCACTCTGGATCCCTCACATCATACACATTTTAAACTTTAACCATCTGGCTGGCAATACAGAGCCCCAAATACCAGAACAACCAGGTACTGTACAAGAACAGTTTCTTCCCCCAGGCAATCTACCTCATGAACAGTTAAATGTTCCCCCCATTATGCAATAAGAATGTGCAACAATCTTACATTTAATTGTTATTACCTCCATCCTAGTACATCCCTGCATCTCATTCTATTCTATTCAACTCTATTATCTATAGCACAACTGTACATACAATTTATTTGTACATACATATTTACATTTGTGTATTATTCTCATTTTATTTTTATTATTTATTTTTCATCTTATTTTTATTGTCTTTGTGTTGTTTTCTCTGTGTACTGGAAGCATATGACAGCAAAAGAATTTCCTTGTATGAAAGGAATACTCGTCAATAATCTTTCCGATTCCAATTCTAATTCTGATTCCGATTCTATTTGACCATTCTGATTCCACTCGATTCTGCCTGCATGAAAGCTGTTTCAACATTTTTTTTTTTTTTTTTTTGCCGAAACAAAAATAGGGCCTCCTATTAATTCCTATATTTGTGTTTAATACCAGCTGGCCCAGAACTGAGCCTAGTAACCTAGTGAGCCGAGCCACAAAATATATAAAAACAATACTTGGCTGTTTATGTGCAAAGTACAACTTTTTCACCATCACTTACCACATCAACCCGCAGTCATGATATTTATGGCTGTATATCTTTGAGCTGCTCAATTTTTACAAATTAAAATGTGCATTGAATTATTTTTTATTATTTTATTTCTAGTCTTGACATGTTTTCTCATCCATATCTATGCCATGATACAAAATTCATATCAAATAAAAAAAGAAAAACCTTGAAATTTAGCACTCATGAGTACTGCTTATACTTCTGTATTACCTTTATAGGTTGGTATGGTGTCCATTGTTCCTTTAGCACCTCGAATCATCTCCTTTGGGCGCCGTGGGAAAACAGGCTTTATCTCATAAGGGGTAAACTGCAGCTTGTATGTAGTGGACAAATCAATCTTGCCTGGAAAAGGTTGATATTCAACCTTTTTTTTGACTGGGCGACTGGTGACTTCATAAGGAACGAAATCAGACCTGATACATGTAGAAACCAAATGTTGCAGGGACAGCGATTCAAACCAAACTTTTGAAAGCAATTTTAAATACTAGTCAATATCATAAAAAATGTATACAGTACTATGCAGAAATTTAAGGTACCTACATTTTTACATACAGTATTATACCTGAAGAATTATTTTGGCAGTAGAATTGTGTATTATTTTTCTCCTTCTTCTTTATTGTTATTCTTATTGTTATTGTTATTATTATTATTATTATTATTATTATTATTATTATTGTTGTTGTTGTTGTTGTTATTATTATTAATATTATTTAAAAATATATATACAAATAAAAATACATACAGAAGAGAACATGCTAGGCTGATTAATGTTTCATTTGTTTAGTGATGTGTCAGTGTCTGGCAAATTGCTAATAAACAATTCTTTTGCTTAAACAAATGTATTATTGTTAGCCATGCTTGCCTTAGGATGAGCAACTAAAGTAACTAAGTAACTTTTTACAATGTACTGTGCACATTAAATATGATATATGATTATTTATTAGAAAGAAGAAAGTTTTGTTTACCTAAAGGTCGTGATGTCCTCCATCGGTTCACAGATCTTCTGTACTTCATGTTTGGGTTTAAGACTCTTGGGTGGATAACAGTTCTTATAGCCTGGGTATTTCTCAGTGTACTCACTCACATCAACACCCTGGGTGTCCTTAATGTAGAGTGATGTGGGCTCTCGTATGCAAAAGTGGCGTCTTCACACAGGGCAAGAAAGAAATTGCATGTTTGTTTTTAAACTCATTTATCTTCATGATTTCCTATTAAACGAGCTCAGTGATCTGAATTTATATGAATGAGCAAAAACAATCCTTGGTCTAAAATAAACAACTTACAAGAAAACTAATTCAATTTATTATTATTGATCAAAGTAACAGAAAACTTTTGCAAATTATTTATTATCAATTATTAGGAAACATCGGTAGGTCTTACCCACAGTTGCAGATTTTACACACACAGAGGCTCTTCATGTCTGTATCACTGAAACAGGACTGACTTTAATTCTCACTAGCCGCACTCGCTATACTGCGCTCGCGACACTGCACACGGGTTTCTATAGCAACGAATCGCCATGACAACAAACAAGCATCTTGACACTCCATCAAAATTCCGAAGGTCATCGTTTTGTTCTATTCAAGCATTTTTATAACGATTTAACATTTAAACATCTGAACTCTTTTAATATAACTAGTTTGCCACTACATGCTCAAAACTACAGGACCCACAATCCTCCAGTCTAGAAAATTACCCGGATGATACACATTATGATTCGACACTTTATTATATTTTATTTAAAAATAATCAACAGCAACGAGAAACCTTCAAACTTTCCTTTTATGTCAAACAATGATTAATTCAAATATTTACACCATACGTGCAAATTTAGCAAATCGTTCAAATTCTAACAATCCTATTGGGAGATTTGTTTTAACGTCACAGTGACGTCACCACGTCCCTTCTCTACTTCCGGGAAAAGAGAAAACAACGTGAGTAGAGCCTGTCATATGTTTCTGCTGCTTTACTGATTCCTCCAGTTTTTGCAGCTTAATTACACGGGTCTGTATTTCAGTAGCTGTGTATGCGCACATTCTTAACCTTAGCGGAAGCTAAATGCTTTAGAAACCCGACATAAACTGTAACTGCGTTAGCTAGCGAACTAGCAACACGCTAACTTTATATGTTTATGTAAAGTACCAATTGTTCACTGTACAGTACAGTGAGATAACACGCATGCGTAAGGATTTATTCCGTTAGCTGTCGTGCTAACACTTTTTTTTTTCCTGCGATGCTTGTTGCTATAGCAACAAGTGTTGGCTGCTACCGCTGTGTGGGAAAATCGTTGGAAATGTTTGAGTAGTTTCACTCAGGACATTTTTGCAAAGGAAACAAATTAAAGCTGCTTTGGCAAAGTTCTAGAAACATTTACGGAAATAAAGCCCTGTATTGTCGCTAATGCATATGGGAAACATAAAAGTTAACCAAGCTGCATTCTCTAATGGGGTTGAGGATTGACATGACAAGGGACACTAGATACTTTTTTTTAGGGACAGGACTATTAACAAGTAACGTTAGCTTAGATTATGGAAACATATCTAATTGTTATTACTGTTTATGTTTTAAATCTTTTAAATGCTAAATTTCCCATTAAAATATGTTTTACTTTTTTATATATATTATGTGTGTATGTATATACATAATGTGTTTACATACACACACACACACACACACATATATATGGTCCAGTTTGTATTAAATCTAAGGCGTATTGTATCTTAACCACACTTGCACTGTTTTGCTGTTTCAAAAGGAAATGCATACAGAATTAAAATTTGTGCTCATTCAAAGTAATTCGAAGTGAAGTTTGGGTAGAAATTGTCCATAATACAGTTACTTAAACCAGAATCTTAACTATTGATGTATTGTTCTATGAGTGTTGGACAAATCTACTTTGTTATATTCTGAACATTTATCTTTCTTTCTAGATTATCTTCAAAATGGGGCACACAAGTTTAGAAAAAATCATTGCACTACAAAAGAAAACCTCAAACATAAGAAACATCTGTATTTTGGCACATGTGGATCATGGTAAGTTACAGCTCAGTTTGTTGTCAGGATTATTTTGTACATTTTTTAAAGGTAATTTGGGTTTGTTACTGAAAATTTGGATTCGCTTGATCATGGCGCCCACCATGTTTGCTGCACTCTCCCAATACAAATGAAATTTTATGTGTATTAGTGTTGTCATGTGTCTTAGACAGACTTAGTTCATGCATGCAACAGTGAGATACAGCAGGGAAGAACTTCTGGACATAAGTGAAGTTCATCACAAACTTAAAAATCATCTGTTGGACTGTAATTTTCTACTATGCCTGGACAAACACAACAACGCCCGGCAAGACACAGCAGTACTGGCGTCAACGCAGAGACGAGGCGGACTACATGCTAGGCTAAAGGCTAGAGCTACGTGACCACCGTTACCTAGCCTACTGCTAGCTTATATCTGCTCACTCTAAAATAAGATGGATGAGCTGAGAACCAGAATTACAACCCAGCATGAGATAAGGGAATGTTGTGCTCTTATTTTTACAGAAACCTGGCTCTCGGACAAAGCGACAGACTCAGCTCTCAGTCTTTACACACACACACCATTTACAGCAGAGAATGCACATCAGACTCAGAAAAGACCAAAGGAGGAGGTGTTTGTGTGTATGTTAACAATAGATGGTGTGGAGATGTGCAGGTTGTTGAAAAGCACTGTGTTTCTGCTGGCTGTTTACATTCTGCTAGAAGCCGATCACATGACCGAACTGGGAAATCTGCTCAACATCGTCAGCAGTCAGGGGACTTTTAGATGCGGTGTTCATCGTGGCTGGTGATTTTAATCACTGCAACCTCAGGAATGTTCACCCCATGTAAATAAAAACACGTGTTCTTTCCAACAAGGGAGAATAACATTTTTGACCAAGCGTACAGCAGCGCAAAAGATGGTTACAAGGCTGTACTTGGCCACACTTAGCTGTCAATGCTGCCATCCGCACAGCCTTCATACATGTGGAGAGTAAGGACACATATGTGAGAATGCTATTCAGAACCATCTTCAATGCAGATAAGACCAAGTAAATGATTATTGATCCTAGGAGAAGGAGGAAGGAGCAGCACATCCCAATCTACATCGTTGAGACAGAGGTCAAGAGGGTGAAAACCTTCAAATTCCTTGTAACCTACATCAGCAAGGACTTCACCTGGTCTCACAATTCTCAGCAGCTCTTGAGAAGATCCCAGTAGCTACTGTACTTCTTATGAAGGCTGAGGAATTTTGGAATGTCAACTGAGATCCTCAGCAACTTCTACAGATGTACAGTTGAAAGTGTGATCACCAGCTCAATCACAGTGTGGCACGGAAGCTGCAATGTTCAGGACGGGAAAGCTCTCCAGCGGGTCATAAAAACTGCACAGTTCATCTTTGGAGTGGCCTTACCATCACTCCAGGACATTTACAACCACCCAAAGGTCACCCAGAGGGCCCATAATATCATCAGGGATAATACACATCCTCTGATTGTGAGATCAAGGACAAAAAGACTCACAAACAGCTTCCATTCACAAGCCATTAGACTCCTGAATGACACTTAGCACCAGTACCTCACACCTAAAACACATTTCATTTCTCTTATTTATTTTTATTCTTTTTGAAGGGAGATGTGCAAAGTAAGAATTTCATTGTAAGGTCTAAACCATTGTGTTTTCACTGTGCTGAAGACCATAAACCTCTTGAATCTTGAATCAATGAACAGCATATTGTAGATCAATCCATCCCAACGGCCTACCATAGACCAAACCATCCCAAGAGCTCACCGTAGACCAAACATACCCAAGAGCTTACCATAGACCAAACCACCTGCTTAGTATAGACCAGACCAATGACTTCACAACAACAAAAAACCTGCCTCAGGTGGATAATACACACATCCAACAATATTCATTTAGCAAAACAAATTTTAGCGATCTAAAAATATGTAAGGTATGCTGTATTTTTGATATTTACAGACATGCCTGGGCAGAAATATGCCTCTCTTTGGTTTGTGTCTCAAAAATTTTATGTATTTCGTCTATCTCAAAACTGAAAAAAAGAAAATTGCACTTAAAAATTCAAGGACATTTTGACAGCTGCTTTCTAATCACTTTCAATTTTGACATCTGCTTTCGAGTTGATTAGGCCCATGTTCATTTTGCTCCAGGGGATGCTCCTGCTATCAAAGAATTCGATCAAAGGGAAAAGAGTTTCACTGTGCTGTAATTTATGTCACAAATAAAGCTTCCTTCTTTGTTCCCACACTTCACAGGGAAAACAACACTGGCAGATTGTTTGGTTTCAAGCAATGGCATCATTTCCAATCGCTTGGCAGGGAAGGTGCGTACACACTGTTTATCGAATGCCAGCTTCTTTGTCGATTTTCCTCCATTTATTTTTGGTTCCTCATTTTTGCATCGTTTCTGTAGCTCAGGTACTTGGACAGCCGGGAGGATGAACAGATCCGGGGGATCACTATGAAGTCCAGCGCCATTTCATTACAGTATACGACAGGTATATTTTTTTTATTTACGATGGCAAATCTGCATTACCCTGTGTGGATCAGTATGACGGTGTTGTTTATTGCACCGTGTCTTCCCAGGAGAAAACGAATACCTCATTAATCTGATCGACTCTCCCGGTCATGTGGACTTCTCCTCTGAGGTGTCTACAGCTGTGCGGCTGTGTGATGGAGCTATTGTCATCGTGGACGCAGTAGAAGGAGTGTGTCCTCAGGTATGAAGTCATCTTTGCTGGATTATTGAAAATTAATTCTTACATTTTTGGCCTTTTTTTTTCTTTTTATACACATTTTTGACCTCATATTTACTGTCTTTATGATGCCAAATAAAAAAATAAAACATACAGTAGGTGTGCTGGTATAGGAAATACTTCCCTATGGTTCTTTTAGAGTTGTTTTATTCCTTTCATACCACAGCCAACCCATTTTTTTTTTTTGTTAAATAATATGAAAGAAGCAATTTACTCTTTTTTCACTTCACTTTTTGCCCCTCAATCCATACCTGGGTGCCGTTCTTTTTTTTGAAAACGCTCACTCACTTGGGTCAATTTAAAATTGCTGGTTAAGTATTTTCAAAAATAGTTACAGAGCTATGATGTCAAACGCTCAAATTGTAATACCTACCCTACATATTTATTCAGAATTGTTCTAAAGTTTTCTCACATTGCTCAACCCTAATCCACAGTAAACAGATATAACAATTATATTTCTGTTTTAGACACAAGCAGTGTTACGCCAGGCATGGCTGGAGAACATTCGACCCGTGCTTGTTATCAACAAGATCGATCGGCTAATCGTGGAGCTCAAGCTCAGTCCTCAAGAGTCCTACATCCACCTCCAGAAAATTCTCGAACAGGTAAGCCTATACATTACGGAATACTATTGTGCTTGCATTTCTATTTGTTGCAGTTGTCTCGTGTCATGTACTGTAATACAAAATTGATTGTGAAAACCTGATGTGTACACACATTATAAACTCACCTAGGATTTTGATATTATTTAGACCAGCGGTCTTCAATCTTATCCGCAAAGGTGGAGAAGAAAAACAGGTGGAATCAGGTTTGGCTTCTACTTGGTTGGAATGAAAACCTGCACCCACACTGGCTCTTTCGGGATAAGATTGGTGACCCCTGATTTAGACTAATTATAGCAGGCTATATAACTTTCAGGGATTAAATAGTGCAAGGATGGATGTCGCTGTAACGACTGGCAAAAAATCTTTCCACTGCACACAGCCTCGACACCTGAAATTTCATATCAAATAGGGAATAATGGAAAAAATATGCAAGGGTTTATGGGATAGTATATTTGAGTGGGAATTCATGCCACTGGATGGTGCTTTAAATAATACCTGGATTGTGCGCTTAAATGTGGGTTCTCCGTTGTTTGAAAGCCAATGTTGACATTTGAAATCACCAAAACAAACATGCCCCTAACCCAGATGGGTCCCACCCCTGGTTTGATAGCTCTGCCCCACACATACACCAGACAAGTATAACGCAGCTATAACCCAGACAAGTCTTATGGCTTAACCTGCTGGGGCAGCTGACCGAGGGTATATTTTTATCAATAAATGAACTCAATGAGTAATACTATGGAAATACAAATGTGTTTCTGTAGTACTGTGTGTTGTACCGTGAAAGGTTTAGCTCCGTTTCACGTGGAAGACGTTCAGTTCTCTCCAGAGCTGGAAAGCTGATCATATATTAACCCGGGTCTTACTTCTTGCCTTATAGTAAGCCTTTCTTCGCTTTCTTTCTTTGTTTTTAATCCTCCATGTCGATGTTAAAACCGCTTTCTGCTAATGTCACACATGCGCACTGAACACTCTCTCCGCCGCATATTGACAAGACACGCCCCTTTCTGCTCATTGGCTACACGTTTGTTTTGTTTTTGTTTTGTTTGGCAGCCCAACGCAGTTTTCTGAAGCATTTCTCAAACAATGGAGACCCCGCCTTTAATTAAAGGGAAATAGCAAAATATGGAATGTGGGACAATTTATACACTGAACACTTGCAGCTTGCTTGCGTTTCAGAAGAGGGGTGGAGCTGCCAGGCATATAGGCTTTATAAGAAAACATTTTCAAGGTTCTCTATGATACTCTTGTCGACAAAACATCTTGTGTTTTTATTGTTTGTTCGCACTGGTTGCACCAGATGCACTTTATTTGGCTAGGACTTATTTACTTTAAGTCTTTAGCTCTGTGTTCTATGTAGCTCTGTCATTGTTTTGTGTAGCGCCATGGTTCTGGAGAGACGTTGTCTTATTTCAATGTGTACTGCTTCAGCTACATATGGTTGAAATGGCGTCATTTGCCATCAACTGGGAAATGGATTATGCTCCCATTTAGTAAAGAAAACAGATGCAGATGATTCTATGATTTAGATATTTATACATTAGGCACGAATACACACTGGTGTGTAGTGTATGACATTTGAAACACAACTTAAGAATAGTTAACTTTTGATAAGGTTAGAGGGAATGTGATCGAATGTCAAGTGAAAAACAATAGCTCATTAACATTAACAACAATAAATTTTTTAGATTATTTATTTATTTATTTATTTATTTATTTATTTATTTATTTATTTATTTTATTTAATACACTGAAAAACACAGTTTCATTTGTTTCGTGTCTTCATGACTGAAGTGTGTGTGTGGTGCAGGTAAATGCTGTGACAGGCAGTCTGTTTACTTCGAAAGTGCTGGAGGAACGGGCAGTGAAGGAGGCACAGGCTCACGAAGAGCATCCTGAAGCCGACGGAGGAGAGCAGGTTTACGACTGGAGCTCGGGCCTGGAGGAGACAGACGACTCTCATCTATATTTCAGTCCTGACCAGGGCAACGTAGTGTTTGCCAGTGCAATCGACTCCTGGGGCTTCAGGTGCAGCACACACTGCTAACACACAGCTCTCATAATATTTTTTGTTTCTGCTCATTTTTAGCATTAGCCCATATACTTTTTACGTCCATGTATTTGTAAACTGTGTGTGTGGTTCATGGTGTTTGCCATCATGTTTGTGCGTAATGTGAACCTGCCCACTATAAACCTCATGGATCACTGTAGAAGTAGCAGATAAGATAAGCTTGAGGGAACCCTACTAATTCTGCATCTTAGTCTCAGATATGATATTATACTTTTCTGTGGTAAAGTGGACCAAATGGAGGCAGATTTTGCCCAGAAAAGACAAGCATAAATATTGAGTATTTTATAAAACACACATTTTACTTTTAAACTGTGATATTATTATTATTATTATTATTATTATTATTTTTCTGTTTCAGGCAACAAAACCTTAACTTGAATAAACCCAACATGAAAAATGGAAACACATTAGCACATAATTTGCTCATTATAGCAATTATTGTTTTATTTATAATGCAAGATTGTGGTTAATGGTAGGCACCAGTTTGAAGTGGTGGGGCTGAATATTTGAGCACGTTACAGTTTGGCACATTGTATTTCTTTTCTGAAAGTGAAAAAAATTAAAGAACAGTGAAAGAGTAGGATTTTCCTTTGGTTGATGGACAAACGGGGGAAACAATGCTGACTGTCACATCAGGCACATTGGCTGAGACTCTTGTGTTGCTGGTATTGATTAAGAATATATTTAAGGGTTATTGTGGAACAGAGCCTTTTGCCAACCCAGTGCATCTGTATTGTGCATCATTGCTGCAGTTCTGTAAATGTCCACTAGATGATGCTCTCGTCAAAGGTTTTGCCCTTGGCAGCCCCCATCATTCCCTCACAGTCATGTTTTGTTCTACCACAGTAATTTTACCTCTCTAATGTGTGTAATTACAAATAGCTTGATATTACTGGCTTCCACTAAAAGCGTAATAATAATGTTTACAATACGAGGGCTCCTGTCGCCTTTTTTTTTTTTTAAAGGATTTTCTCTTGTTTAGCATCAGGTTTTCATGGTTTTAGAGAGACTCTGTGAAAGCACTTAGGATTGAAGTGCCATAGTAAATGGATCTGGGGTTTTAAAACGAACACACTTGAGCAATAGAAGCTTGTGGATATATTTGAAAAGAGCCTCTCTTAGTGCACCCATGTGTACAGTACATGGTAAGAAATAGCACATGAAGCTGAGCAGGGCTTTAATTAGGAAGCTAATTGTGCTACTGAATAGTAGTAATAGGTCGTTTTTACAAAGGGCCGGAAGAGCGGGTTATTAAAGGTTTTATAAACTTAACACGTCAATTAAATCATGCCTACAGCATTTTTTTTTTAGTCAAGTCAATTTACCAACATTACTGTATGTGAAAGGGGAACAGCAATGCTATGTTCACACAATAAACCGTTTATTTTCTATGTGAGCTTGAGACTTCCATAAAAATAAGCAAGAGAGATGCAACAAAGTTGAGAAAAGTTTAATTTATGTAAATATGGAGTGTCTTTGTGCAGCGACTACCAATAGGAGTGGAGTGGAGCAAATGGTGCTTCTCCTTCATCTCACATGATACAATGCATATATACACTGCACTATTATATATACAAACACCAAATCTCCCTCCAGAATGTTTCATTTTAGTGGCAAGAAAACTCATTTGTTGTTAAGTTGAATGCTGGTTGCACCACCCACTGAGCAACGTTATTACTAAGGTAACCAGTAGTAGGAAGACCAACTGGTGACTTTATATTTACAGCAACTTGCAGCGATAAAATCACTGAGTGTGCGAATGCACTATAACACACTGTAGACAAAAGTACAAAAAAAGTGAAATTGACAAAAGTTTCTCAAATTGAAAAAATGTTAAATAAGTTTCTATAACTGCATGGTAGGATAGTAGTTCCAGCTCAGAGGCAAATCACAGCTGTATATTTATGTGCCTGTTCTAATAAGCTATTATTTTTATAGTCAGCGCTTCTAATCGAACATCTGAGAATCTTCAGTACAGAATACAGTAAATGCAGTTGTGCCTGTTACTATGTTGCAGTTTGGATATGATCACTATTGTAAAGCCAGTGGTAGGCTAATAATTTCCAAACAATATCTTGTGCAGCTCTGTACAGTATATAGACAGGACAGGCAGGTTTCTGTCTGCAAAGAACTGCTCTTATTTCAGCCTCCAGTGCTAAAATATTTATCAACAAGTCTCTTGTCTGCAAAGCGTGCTCGTATTGACCGTAGGCAGGATGGACGTGCAGGATTTCTCAAACAGTTGAAACCAAATAGTGGTTTTGAATAGCTGTTGAAGTAAAAACAGTTTTTCAGTTCTTGCTAGAGACTTTATGGACCCTGCTGGACAGAGGGGTTTTTGATAAAGAGGACAATTTGCATGTTGGGACAATTGTATTCACAGAAAGCGTCCCGTCTCCCGCCTCCCCATCACTGATGACAAAAATGACACATGGGTTGCTTTTCTAACATTTAAGTTCCAACATACATGTTCCTTTTTTCCTTCAAAGTTCTAAAAGAAAAGCTGTGATTTTTTTTATATCATTTCAAATAATTTTGGAATTGGAGTCAAAAATAAATTGTTTGCCTTTTTTTTTATAAAGAACGAACAAATGTTTTGTAACATTTTCTTTGAGGTCAGGAAGGCTGTCAGTTTGTGTTCAAACGTCTGACCAATCGTTCAACATTCTTATCGTTTTTGTTAGTCCTTTATAATAAGGTGTTCAGCTCTGGTGTAGAAAGTAAACACCGAATGATCTGAATCAGGTGTAAACCATACAGTGGTTAAACTGTACAGTACTTGCCTGGAGGCAGGAAATCCCAAGCTTATTTTCTCTGTAAGATCTTAATTGCTTTTCATGTCAACATTATTATAGCAGCTTTCGACCTTTTTAAACCTTTCCTTAAAGAAATGAATTTAAATAGCAGGTTAAAGTGTTAGAGTATGTGTATAAAGGTTATTACACTGAAAACTCCCCAGAGCCTAGCCGGTCTGTGTTTGCACACTAAAAAACTGTCCGTCCATCCATCTATATATACATACATTGTATGGACAGCATTCGTCTATATTTGACCATCACTGTTTTCCCACAGTGTGCAGTTCTCTTGTATTCATGACCCAAATCTGCTGACAAGCATGACAATTCTCCTGTGCACAATGCAAGAACACGAGCGTCCTATGCAGAGCACTGACCTCAACCCCACTGAACACCTTTGGGATGATCTGCACCATAGAACTCCTTATCCAACATCAATACCTGAGCTCACTAATGCTCTTGTTGCCGAATGAACACAAATCCCCACAGGCACGCTCCAACATCTAGTGGAAAACCTTTCCAGAAGAGTGGAAGGTGTTACAACACTATTCAGAAGACTACATTTTGAACAGGATGCTCAAAAACCGTATAGCAAACATGTTCTAGTAAGCTGTCCGCAAAAGTTAATAGGCCACAATGTGTACTTACTGTACTGTACATATTCACATTCTTCGTCTTCTTCCTACCTGCATATCTATAGATTAAATTGTCTGCTGATAAAGACCATTAGGGCTGAAACTAACGTAGAAATGTAGATGCCAAGTACTTTGACGCGTTTCAGATTTTAGAAGCATAAAAACCAAAGGACACGACTCCACTTTCCAAGAGTAAAGCCGTTCTGCATGTCACTTGCAGATGAAAGGCACTCAGTGGCACTTTATCCAGCACGCAGAGCTCACAGTTCAGACGGTGAACGCTGATCTGTTGCAGAAGAGGGAGCACATGTGTCTTTTACTGTTTATCAAGTAGCAAAGGGAATATGTGCACTGCCATTTAGCTTATCTTGTACAGTTCAGTTCACAGCGGTACGATTTCTTTCTTTCTTTTTTTTTAGTATGAAATGAGCATGTGGTTATATGTTTTTATAAATGCACTTCTTGTTATTCCAGCATCCATCAGTTTGCACAGATGTACAGCCAGAAGATGGGGATTCGCTTGCAGCTTTTACAGAAGACCCTGTGGGGGGATTACTTCCTGAATGCCAAGGCTAAAAAGATCATGAAGGGAGCACAGGTAAAGAAGTTTTTAATGTTGGTGTAGGAAAGTTTTTGCACTTGATAATAGTCTGAGATGGTCCTGTTCTTACCTCATCTGGGAAGGCATCCCAGTCGATTTGGGAAGGTGATTTTGGAGGATTTTATCTAGTAGGATTTTAGTAAATGTAATCTTCTAGTATCACATATGCATTACTGATGTATGTGATCATCTGTGAGCTCAATCACAAAATCTTATCCCAGAGCGTGCAATGTAACGGCTGAAGTACAGTATCAGCAGGTAATATAATAATGTTTAGATTATAGGCAATAAACTGCAAAATATAGTAGGAAGGTCGTATCGTGTAGATTGAAATCATGAATATAACCCCATGTTTTTAAAATACATTTATTATTTTTTAAACTTCATTTTAAATTGCTAATTGCTGTGTGTCTGAAACGAGATCACGTTAAGAGGGGATCCAAATTGAATGAAAGCCAGTTGAGTCCAGTTCTCGTTTCCTCTTAAATTTTTTAGCATTGAAAAAATAAAAACAGAAATCAAAGCTACATGCAAATGACTACAAATACAAGTGTCAAAAAAAAATCACCTGTGAAGGCAAGAACCAATGATGTGCATATAGAGATGTAT
Organism: Tachysurus fulvidraco; assembly: GCF_022655615.1. Taxonomy (NCBI): domain Eukaryota; kingdom Metazoa; phylum Chordata; class Actinopteri; order Siluriformes; family Bagridae; genus Tachysurus; species Tachysurus fulvidraco. The sequence goes on from NC_062519.1 coordinate 33,615,621, forward strand.
GTACACACTCTGATCCAGTGATCAATATAAAATATGACTGAATATACAGTTAGAAATATAAATCTAGTAATAAAGATCAATCTGACAAAATATACAAAAACGGTGTATCATGGTATGTGCAAAGAATTCTTTGCATACCTTTTGGACATGTGCAAATTGGTGTATTGTATATTTATCATATGGTTCATAGTTATGTACTTAACAACATGTGAGATCATAATAATAATAGTCAAATCTATTAAGTTTTATTTATTTATTATTGTCTCATATTTTCATCTGGATACTGGGGAAAAAAATAATAGGATAAATTTGAGCTCATATTGTCCACCGTATGTGTCCGTTTGGTTAGGTGTGATAAGTGGTCTTAAAGTGTGTTGTGATAGTAACAATCCTGTTTAGCCATCCTGACTTTCAAGTATCATTTAGGATGTCCACTCATCTCACTGTCCAGACTCAGTTATGCTAATGGACAGCACTTTCCCCCTCTAAAACGGCACTATATGTTCTCAAGAGGACACACACACACACACACACACACACACACACACACACACACACACACACACACACACACACACACACACACACACTCATATACTGTAGGTCTCATTAGCATCCAGCTCAAGCCATAGGGCTAAATGAAGCAGAGATAATAGACCGGGACACAGATCACCACTTTAGCTGAGCATCTGTACTAACTCCAGTAATGACATTCATGGCATATTTCTCCAACGTCCTTTTGTTTCATTCACGTCTGAGACCCTTTAAACGTTGTTTTGAGATTAAATAGGAGAATGTCTGAACAAGGAGCTTTTGAGGTTCTAAAAGATATAAATTTTGATTGAAGAGCTAAAGTCAACATGACAAAGACTTTTGCTAATTCTGTTCCATTATAGCACAGCAGTCCTGCTAGTTCTGTTAGACAAGGCACGGGTGTATATTAGTGCACACGTTCATGTTGTCTTTTCTATAGGAACATCGTTCAAAGGGAGCTCAACAGAGGACACGCCAGAATATACAGGATAAATCAATGATTTAGTGAAATACTGTGAGGATACATTTATTTACCATATTATTATAAGGACTTCCCAGTGACGGCTGCACCACGGGAAATCACCCAGACGGTGGCTTTGCAATTTTCTGAGTAACATGAGAAATTCTGTGTTTTTAATGTATTAATGTCAAATAAAATTGTAAACATCAGGAAATGCCTGGCCATAAGAGCGATCCTCACAAGTTTAAACCTCTTGCTTAAACTACTGTAAGCCAGATAAGTGGGCTGGACCTTGAATAGGTGATTTATGAATGCACACAGAACAGAATGATCTCCAAGACTAATCAGTCTGCTGTCGTTTCTCTCAGACCAATCGATCAGTCTGACCATTCTGCTCCGACAGCCACAAGTCGTTTTCTCCATCGCTATGCAGAAGAGTGTATGACCTCTAGACAAGCACATTGATCCTAAGGGTGGGTGCTTTAAGTCATTCGGACGACAAGCGATTCGGACCTTGTTGAGGATCAGAAAGCCACATTTAAAGCTGAAGTTGCATTATTCGACTGCAGCAGACAGCAGTTACAGAGTGAGGAAGGCTTACAGCAGAAACACCTTGTTGATCAGTAAGGTCAGAGGAGGATGGCTGAGCTGCATCCAGCTGACAGGAAGACTGCGGTAATATGAAACATGCAAAATAACATCAAATTAAATGATGCCTTACAGCAGGCATTAGTATCAGAGCCATGGTGTTATAGAGACTGAATCAGCTTGAAACAGCTTCTGGCCTATCATTTTTCTGATTTTAACAGCACTTATTTCAAAGAATATTGATGTAAATTAAGTTTGTGGAAACAGTAACACCACTGGATACTCAAGAATCCTTCACTTTCACTTGGGAAAAAAAAACAGAGCTGTTCATCCAGCTTCTCACATTCAGCTATGTTGATTTATACTTCACCTTTTTGAGCTTTGGACACCTGAAGATCATCTGGTGAGATTAATAAAAAAAAAAAGTTTTTTTCTGATCTCACAGTGTGTAAATCGATGTATCTGTTGAATGCACTTCTGTTAAATGAGTTTTAATACACATCAACTGAGTCATGGATGAAACAATGAGATAGCTGATTCAGACGTTTTTGCCGATTTTTATTTATTTCTTTTTTTGGATGCCAATGCTTGGCCTCAAGTGACGCTCTGGTGATTTGATTGTCTTTCTTTCTCTTTCACTCCAGGCGAAAGGAAAAAAGCCTCTTTTTGTCCAGCTGGTCCTGGACAATATTTGGAGTTTATACGATGCTGTGGTCATCAGAAGGTAACAAGCCAAAACACATATTATTAAATCAGCACACTTCATTTTAGCTGTTGTATGTATTTACTCTAAACTCAGCAACGTGCAGAAAATCTCTAGGATTGCAGATCATCTCGCTTTGTTACATATAATCTGATGCCAATACGTACTGCATGTGCTTAGAGACATTTAATGTTACTGTTACCATGGCAACAAATATCTTATCCTGCAGCTTCAGTTATTTAATTAGTAATACATCTATCTATCTATCTATCTATCTATCTATCTATCTATCTATCTATCTATCTATCTATCTATCTATCTATCTATCTATCTATCTATCTATCTATCTATCTATCTATCTATCTATCTATTTGTCTGTCTGTCTGTCTATTTGAATCTACAGTTAGGAGCTACACTTTACTTGCTTACTTATGCATATAAACTATTATGCCTAATATATTTCGCACATCTTGAATATTTATTGTATTTGTGTTTTTTTTTTTTTTTTTTATGGTACACCTTTCCTCCCTCTTTCTTATTCTCGCCTATTGTCTTGGGTATATTTTTTTTATTGCCCAGCTGTAGAGTACCTGAGGCTTAAGTATTAGAGACTCACCAGAGCATCGATTATAAGAGCCACAATATGCATTGCACTGTCCCTGACATTCTGTGCACATGATAAATGAAAGTAAACTTGAAACTTTTCTGTTTTCCAGTGTATTAACTGATTATTAAGTGGAAATGTTACAGTCCCACAGCTCATAGTGTCTTTTGACTGAATGTTGTTTGCTGTCTGTCTCCTTATCGTAGTATTTAAAAAAATCTGTTTTAACATAGAGACAAAGAGAAGGTGGAGAAGATGGTGACCTCTTTAGGGTTAAAGGTCATGGCCCGAGACCTTCGTCACTCTGACCCGAAAGTGCTCCTGAGTGCCATCTGCAGTCAGTGGTTGCCCGTGACTCAGGCGGTGCTCTGTATCCTTTCCCATGGCACTCTGACGGCTTTTTTCCACTTTCAACCCACTGCAAATGGGTAACTACATGTGGCTTCGAAAGAATGAAGGAAAGGTAAAAATTAATAAGGATGCTCAAACAGACTGAGAATAAAATGCTTAAAAAAGAATGGACAGGTGGGAGGAAAACAGAAGGAAAGTGAATGGGAAGAAAGAAAGAGAAACAGGATTGAAGAATAAGGTGCAAATAAAAAAGGTATGAAAACAAACAAATACAGGGGCTGAAAGAAAGAAAACAAAAGAAAAAAAGTGCTTAGAGCAAGTAGAGACTTGCGTACTGTTTCTTCAACAGTAAAAGTATTTGGTATAATGAATTGCGGTTTCTTTGGGGAAAGTGCTGCGGTAGAAGAGGAATAAAACACAAACATATGTCCCTGGTCTTAGAAAAAGACTGGATGCTAGCACAGGATTTAGGTACAGAAATTTTGAGATTATATGTTAGAAGTTTGTATGAAGTACTAACAGAGTTGTGAACGTTTTTGTGGCACACCTCCTAAACACCTGCCTCAACTCTGACAGTCGGAAGGAGGATGTTCCTTCCACATGGTGTGTAATTAACACCTTCACACACTGAGGGCCTGCACACAGGCAACAGGTGCTTTGTGATCTTTATACCACCAGACCAGCTTTATCATTCATTCCTAGCTGCACTGATAGTGGAGTGTATGTGTGTGTGCGAGTGTGTGTGCGAGTGTGTGTGCGAGTGTGTGTGCGAGTGTGTGTGCGAGTGTGTGTGCGAGTGTGTGTGCGAGTGTGTGTGCGAGTGTGCGCGCGAGTGTGCGCGCGAGTGTGCGCGCGCGAGAGAGAGAGAGTGAGAGGCACTATACCAGTGTGTGTATGGTCTTTAACCACACGGCTCAGCGATGGTGTGTGAGAAGTTGCCGGCTCCTACTGAAGTGAGCTCTGAGAGAGTGGAGAAGCTGATGAGTGTGGGCACACGCAGGTTCGACTCCCTGCCCGAAAAAACACGACAGCTAAAAAAAGGTGAGTGAGAATGAGACAGTTGATGAGGAATACAGGTGGGTCACTTTAGTCCCTGACATGGAGAAATGGAGGGAAGAAAAAAAGTTTGATGACATAACTGAACCTTTAATTACACTGGGAAGTGAATATTTGCAAATACAGAGCACAGATAATGGCATCTATTGTAATGGTAGGGGGAGAAGTGGGTGGCTGTTGAGTCACAGGGTGATGAGCTGTACAAGTGATTTTTACACTCTCTATAAGCACACCATCCACTCTATTTTACATAGTGTGCTATAGTTCCTTATAGAAAAGAATGATAAAGGAAAGAAAAATAGAAAAAGACAGACAGTAAGACTGGTTGAAGGAAAGAAAAAGGCGACGAAAGAAGGAAAGAAATGCGTAGTGGTAGAAAGGGAAAATAAATTCAGAAGCTAAATGACAGAGGGATGAAAGAATAAGAGACAGTGGTTTAGATGAGTTAATGAGTGTTGTACTTTTAAACTAGTATATTCTTTATTTCTTCCCACATCACCACCTCCTCACACACACACACACACACACACACACACACACACACACACACACACACATACACATTTTTAACAGAGTAATAAACGGGGTGTTTTTGTTTTGTCTTCATTACTTTCTCCTCCTGCCTGTGTGTTTGCTAAACTAACTCATCCTCACTTCCTCACTATACTCCAGTTCATCCTCATTGTGAAGACCACCACCAGTATACCTGCTACTATTACTGCTACTGCCATCTATCACTATCGGTACAATCACAACACCTTTTGTTCACAGAGTTAGTATTATCAGAGTTATTTATTTGAACAGGCTTCATTGCTCATGGTCTTATTTTTCTGTGCTGTATCTTTGCCGGTGACTCTTCACACATCACTAATCACTCATGATGCAAAGTTGAGTCTGATGTAAAGAGCAACTTTGCTGGAACTGATTTTCCCTGACGGTAATATCGTCTGATGTGAGGAGTCTGGAGGCTGCTTTTACTTTTACTTTGACGCCCACTTTTTAATTTTTTTTAATTAACTCTAGACCGATCATTTGTATGAAAGTTGAACAGCATTCCATGTGTGTCTGTGCTGCTTGTGTGCTGTGCTGTATAAAGATATTCCCTCAGTGATTAGACTCTAGGCCCTGGGCTTTTATCAGCTCTGTGGCAGTGACCTCCTGTCATGTTCTTCTTTTATGAAGACTTTTATGTTCCTGTCAAGCGTGTTATTTTGGAAGGCATCAGCGCATCACCACTGCCGTCTCTCAGTAAAAGGCCTTTGGTGAATGGGAAGTTAAATGATACTGACATGTGCTACTAGGGTGTTTATCAGATTTCTCTTGTCACCCAGCAGCTCTTTCTCACTCAGGTAATGTTTCTAAATACCAATACAAGTAAATAAACAGTGCTGCGTGTACTGTGCTACAGAGGCAGAAAGATCCATGCAGCTGGGACTCGGTGCAGCTGTTTCAATGGCTGTTTAATTTTGCTCATTTGTTCCTAAAAGACTGCGGTTTTAAGTTAAAAAAAAAAAAAACAACAAAAAAAACATTTCATTTTCTGGTGGCGGGGCTGTGTGTGCGGGGTGGGGGGTTGGTGTCATGGAGAGTATGCTTTGCCTCAAAGTCTTAAGTGTAACTAATTTGATTTAGATTAGAAATTTCAGAACTACTACTAATATTCTGTTATTATTATTATTATTATTATTATTATTATTATTATTACTACCATCAGTACCATCATCAACACTAATACTGTTAGTACCACAAGTCCCTACTACTGCTATTATCACCACTACTAATACCACTACTAATTCGACTGATCCTATTACCACTAACGCAGCTACAATTAACACAACTACTACCACTTTTACCACCACTACAGCTACTACCACTTTTACCACCACTACAGCTACTACCACTTTTACCACCACTACAGCTACCACTTTTACCACCACTACAGCTACTACCACTTTTACAACCACTACAGCTACCACTTTTACCACCACTACAGCTATTACCACTTTTACAACCACTACATCTACCACTTTTACCACCACTACAGCTATTACCACTTTTACCACCACTACAGCTACTACCACTTTTACCACCACTACAGCTACTACCACTTTTACCACCACTACAGCTACTACCACTTTTACCACCACTACAGCTACTACCACTTTTACCACCACTACAGCTACTACCACTTTTACCACCACTACAGCTACTACCACTTTTACCACCACTACAGCTACTACCACTTTTACCACCACTACAGCTACTACCACTTTTACCACCACTACAGCTACTACCACTTTTACCACCACTACAGCTACTACCACTTTTACCACCACTACAGCTATTACCACTTTTACCACCACTACAGCTACTACCACTTTTACAACCACTACAGCTACCACTTTTACCACCACTACAGCTATTACCACTTTTACAACCACTACATCTACCACTTTTACCACCACTACAGCTATTACCACTTTTACCACCACTACAGCTATTACCACTTTTACCACCACTACAGCTATTACCACTTTTACCACCACTACAGCTATTACCACTTTTACCACCACTACAGCTATTACCACTTTTACAACCACTACAGCTACCACTTTTACCACCACTACAGCTACCACTTTTACAACCACTACAGCTACCACTTTTACCACCACTCCTACAGCTACCACTTTTACCACCACTCCTACAGCTACCACTTTTACCACCACTACAGCTACTACCACTTTTACAACCACTACAGCTACCACTTTTACCACCACTCCTACAGCTACCACTTTTACCACCACTACAGCTACCACTTTTACCATCACTCCTACAGCTACCACTTTTACCACCACTCCTACAGCTATTACTATAAACACCACCACTACGATTACTGTTACTGCTACTACTACTAAACCTACAAAGTACAACTGAGTTCATTCAGAATAAAATATGCTACAGGTCACATTGGCCTAAAAAAAGCACATGTCTATGTTGGAAACATTGTCTTGATATTTTTTCTTTCCCTGCAGCATTCTTGGAGTGCGCAAGTGAAGAATCGGCGCCAGTCATCGTTTTTGTGTCGAAGATGTTCGCTGTGGATTCAAAGGCCCTGCCTCAGAACAAACAGAGGTGCAAATTTACTCGCTTCTACTGTCTGTGTGTGTGTGAGTGTGTGAGTGTGTGAGTGAGTGAGTGAGTGTGTGTGAGTGTGTGAGTGTTTGTGAGTGAGTGAGTGTGTGTGTAGATATTTGATGAGAAAAAAGTGGGTCTCTATTGAAGGGTGTGTTTGTGTGTGTGAGAGAGAGAGAAGGGGGGGACGGATGAGTGGAAGAAGAAAAGAAAGGATGTTGGCTCTTTTCCTAAAGGATATAATTTCAAAGTGGCCCCTGATCATAGGCAGGTGTATGCTGATGCGCCAGGGGCTTAAATAATAAATGTGTGTGTGTATGTGTGTGTGTGTGTGTGTGTGTGTGTGTGTGTGTGTGTGTGTGTGTGTGTGTGTGTGTGTGTGTGTGTGTGTGTGAGAGCCTGTGGATTCAACAAACTTGACTTAATGAAGTCTGGCCAAACAGCGATCTAGCAAACAATCAATATTGCAGTATTTCCTCTGTGTGTGTGTGTGTGTGTGTGTGTGTGTGTGAACAGATGCATGTCTCTTACTGAGGTGTATACACAGCGTGGGTGTCAAAGAATATAGCAAGTGTACACTGAGGTGTTGCTATTTAGGCATCCTGTTAGTAGAATAATGTTTGGGATGCAGACTGGTAATCTGCATGGTAAAGAAATATGTCCAGCAACATACAGAAATTTCCAATCCTTACTTCCAGCAGCTTTAAATCCAAATAAATAAAGACACTAAAGAAAAAATTTAAAGGAATTCAGAGGTTTTTTTGTTAACAGGTTTGTTTGTATTTTCAACCCCAGATTTCCTTCAAATTGTACTGGAGTATTTGTTTTTCCAGAGAAGCTACTTTATTTTTTGGTGACAGCCCGTTTTTCTTTGTACAGCGTATCAGAGCATTTGTGAGGCTCAGTCCCAGCAGATTATGTTTTCTTTTCCAGCCAGATGTGGGTGTTAACTACACTCACAGATCTGCCAAACTGCCAGGGAAGATTATTTCAATAGCAAAATACCTTCATAATCATTATACGTGTTGTTTGGAAAGAATTCTTTTGCAGTCTAACATTATTATCCTAGTTTACTCTGACTTAAGAATCTGTTCGGGTGGGAGCTGGTACATAAAAAAATGAGGAATTCAACTAGACTAAGAATATGAAGTTAGATCAATAATCAAAACTTGAAAGTGTGAAGGCATAATATCCGTGTCATGACAGGCTGAGGTCAGGTGAAAAACCAGGACTGCAGTAAACGGGAAAAAGGCTTTGTAAGTTCAGGTAAGGCACACTGTGTGCTAATTCTCTCAAACACAAGAGCTTAAATACACAAACTATTCGAAGGGCACATTGAAAACAGGTGAGCATAATCAGGGAAGACAAGGGAGACAACCAGTGACAGGACATGGGTGGAACCATGGTACGAATTAAAATAAAAAACCTGTGTTACGGTAAACAAACACTTAACAGCATGGAAGCGCTTGCTGTAGAACATCGGGCTGCTTATACAAGAGGGAAGTAGCCAACAATAGGGGATTGATGACTCGAAATTACTCCTAGGTGCGATTGAATGTGTGTGTATGTTACAGGCTGCCTTTTTTTATTGTCTGGCATCCCATCCAGTGTGTATTCCCATGCTATGCCCAGCGTTTCTGGGATAGACTCAGGATTCGATGTGACCCTGAGCAGGATACAGTAATTAAATGAGCGAACAAATGAATGAAAGACCCCACGTGTAACACCCATTCTGCTACTTAAACTGAATGCTGTCATGCATTTCCACGAGTTCCCGATAGTGTGGCCGATAGAAAGCAATGCAGCTGCAATCAAATTCTCAACAATACTACTACTGACACCATTTGCATCTTTTTCATTTCTAATAGCCAAGCACGACTCTTGAACAAATTCCAACACACATCTGTTTAATCAGACTAAGGAAGTGAGGTTAGATTAAAACAAACACACCGAGGTGAAAGTCATACCCCATTTGTATATAATGCCTGAAATCTTTCTCCAGTCCTATCAGTTGGAGCTCCGCCACCAGCTGGCTGTTACTAGTGATCTAAGGAGAAGTTTCCAAAACCAAATATTGTTTGAATCTAACTCGTTCTGATCTTTTCTTTTGCTCTTTTGTTTTTTAGTTTCCGATGAGTCCGGGATTCACTTCTTATTGGTAGTATTAATTATTAATATGCATGTAACATCTAATTTCGAGATCAAAATAAGGAGTCAGCAAAAAACGGAAGCATGTTTTTATTCATTATATATATATTTTTTAATATTATTGTTTATTGTTAATTATTATTATTATTGTTATTTTATTTTTTTTGGAAATTGACCAAAAGAAACTACAGATGCAAAAACACAACCAACAAAAGAACTGTCTGTCTTTTTCCAAGCTAAATGAAGTGAGTGAAATTTTAGATGGCAAGGTAACCTGTCTATTGTCAATGAATGCATTCACTTTTTAATATTTACTTCATTAGCGTATCGTCCTGACACACTGGATTAGAAATTATGTCGATTTGGTTTATACTAGGTCTCCACAACATGTGGTTCTGTTGCTGCACACTGCGCATTGTCAATGCACTACGTCTTTAATACATTTATGCAATTATAAAACGTTATATAAAATAAGGGAACGCTGGACACACATTGATGTTATGAAATCCTTGAAACACTCCAGTCCAGGGCACACTAGGGGGCGCTGTCAGTAAGGTCACTAACGGGACACTAGACTCCTTGTTCCCCCATTTGACCTTGCGAACTGGTGAATTCCCGCAGCTCCTTGTTTCCTTTCCTTTATTTATCCAGGTGAATCCTATTGAGAAGAAATATCTTGTTTGCAGGAGAACTTTCCCCTCATGCGTTCATACACTAGAGCCTCCTGCCTTCCTCTAATGAGTGAATTTCCTATTCGTGTGTGTGTGTGTGTTAAACGGGAGTGTGTAGTCAGTAATCCACTCAGACAGCATTTCATATTCTTTGCTTTTCAAAGAGGCATACATAAACATACAGGCACCTAGGCATATTCCTCTGATGGCACTTTGTTTGGTAAAAGAAATCAGCCAGGCTTAGCACTTAGCATAGAGGCACACAGCTTTCTTTGAGCAGACAGCAGATACACCAGCTGAATCACAGATGTCTCTCTCTTTCATTTGTAGGTGCACTGCATGGGGTATGGAATAAGGGTTTCTCTACCCTATCTATCTGCCTCTTATGTTTTTTATAAATAGGGAAATTACTTTGTCTGATAGAAGTTTACTTCATATAATATGACAAGGACTTGTACACCCTACATAGTGCACTATCTTTTTTATTTTACAATATAGGAGATTCAGCTCTTTCAATAGAAGAGCATGTAAAAGGATAAGGTCTAATACACCGTCTTTATGCCCTATATACTACACTGTCAGGTCAATTTTGGAGCTGTGGGGTTTAGACGATAATGTTTCCTGCACTATATTGGTAGGAAAAAAGAATAACCTTTCATTACAGTATTGCAAAATTCTTTACATATACCAGCAATTTAGGAAGTCAGGGTCACGATACAGTTCCCCTGGAGCAGAAAAGAATAAGGGTTTTTCTCATGAGCCTAACAGTGCTCAGGAGCTGGTCAGAGCTGGGGCTCGAACTCATAACACTTTGATCCAGTAGCCTAGTGCTCAAGTAGAATTTGCTCTCTCTGCATACAAAGGCATTTCATAAATTAATATAGTATATACAGTTATATGGATAATAAACTCCTCATTTTTATGAAATGGTGGTTTGTTCAACCTTACACAGTGCACTGTTTGGTCACTTGAGTGGTTTGGGATTCTGCTGATCCTTTATAAGAGCTTAAGTTCTTTTTGACATAGTTCACTGTTTATCTGATTCAGTTTTCTGGATTTGCAATTCAAGTTTTCTCATATGAGCATGGAGTATCTGTAGTAATTAAAATACTGGTTAGAGCATCCTACACAGTGCACTGTATGTCCATTTTGGAACTCCTTGCAATTTATCTCCCCACCCATATATAAGTGCACCATATGTCCATTAGGAGCCATTTAAGATTCATAAGGCTATATATATATATATATATATATATATATATATATATATATATATATATATATATATATATATATATATATATATATATATATATATATATATATATGCAATTCAATACATAAACATACACGTGTGTGTGTGTGTGTGTGTGTGTGTGTGTGTGTATATATACACGTGTGTGTAGTTATATATACTATATTTAGATTTATATATACTATATATAATGTGCTAAGAAAATATTGATTTTAACCCTTCATAGTGCAGGAGTAGTCCAATAGAGAGCTGTTTGAAAATCAAACTTAGGAACTTTAGCTTTATATATTTTTAATTGTGAGATACAGTAGAGGCCATGTCCAGAGAGGAATTTTGCAAGAGTCGTGATCAATTAATTCTGAAATTGTGCAAAGGGGTATTCAGACATCCTCCATATCTCTGGACTTAAGAACTATTTGCGCATAGGGATTTGTAAGAGTGGGATGGAGTTTGTCGAAAACAGACACACATCTCAGTCACCAGTGACTCTGTCCTTGGCCTTAAAACCCATTATTCATGCTTGATATTGGCTCAAGTGAGAAGCAATATTTAATTCAGAGCTCCCGAATTGACAGTTTGATGGCCCCATAATACATCAGACTGAAATGTATGCTTTGGTTTGTAAACACACTAAAACACTATGAAATGCCATCTAAGGACTATTGCTTAATTAATAGTACAATACTTTTAAACTCAATGAAATATCTGTTCTCCACACACCCAACACATCAAAACACATTATCATGAACAAAGAAAATGGTTATCACAAGTACCATTTTTTTTTACAGATAAAGTTCTGAACTGTAACTTAATGTTAGCTGAAACACTGTTGTGGAGCTGTTAATAAGAAGCAGAAGAGATGAGAAGTATGCTCAGAGTATACAAGTATACAAAGCTAACCTGACCTCTGTTCTAAAGGTTATAAAAGATACAATAAACCGAGGACGTAATAAACAATTATCAAAGCAGTTTTAGCAAAATGCTAATGTAATATTGTCCCTCGCCTATTTTGGCCTTAAGAGTGTGCAACCCAATGCTGTTAATCATTAGAAGCAGATGGCCACAGGAAACCAGGAGGAGGCTCGGCAGCCATGATGAATCTAACTATTGTTTTAATAGTCGGGCCTGTGGAACATGTGTATGTCTGCACGGAGCTCCTGTGTAGTTTTTCCTAAGTAGATGGAGCTAATGAAATCCATCCCAGCATGCCTAACAAGGGAAAAGTGATTAGCCACACACACACAGTCAAGAAGGCGCATGAATGCTAGCCAGGTGCTCTACTGGGAAAGTAGCTCAAACTGCGTTCGGTTACTACATTCTGAAAACCATTAGACCTTGTTTTTTTGTGTTTTTCAGGGCTGTGGCAAAAATGCTAAATGTCTTTGATAGTATAGGCCGTAATAGACTTCATCCTAACTAAGAAGATGCGTCACAAAGAGCAGTCAGACAAAAAATTGCTTGCCATGTGCTTATGAAAGCCCAAAATGTCCCAGTGTCAAATTCAAATGTAAAAACCCAATGTGAAAAAAAAAGAGGTAAAGCTATAACTAACCCTGATGACTCCTACCATAAATGCTAAGTCAACATCTACTTCTAGAATATTTCACAATATCATCAATTCTACACATTTTTAAATAAAGTTATTACTAGAAGTAATAAAATATTAGAACAAACATACAGATAGAAAATGAAACGAGACGAGAATCAAACACTCCACAGCACTGTTGAACAATGTAGCTTATCCAATAGCTTACTAGCTAAGAACCTTGCTAATGTTCAGTTAGATATTAAAATCAACACTGGAAGCAAATGTGCCCTAGAGTTGTTACAGGTAACAGCTGATTTTATAATATTAACCGAGTTGATTTTAGTAAGCATTCATTCGGATATAAAGAAAGTCACATCATGGCTAATAATCGCAGCTCATCAACTACGGAGTACACCGTATAATAAAAATAATAGTAACTTTTTAAGTGTTGTTTGAGGGAGTTTTGTGTGCTACATTGCTTGGGTCATTTCAAAATGTCTGGTTTTGTAATTAGAACATTAAGTAGACATGTCATCAGTTTCTGCTGTTATTGTAAAATGACCTCTGGCATGAGAACAGTGGTGTATGAATTAAACTGGCAATTATTTATTTATTTATTTTTTCTTTCTTTAATTCAGCATATGGTCACTGAGGTGTAACTCTTGTTTCTTTTAATTCCTTTATTAATCAGCCCTGTATCATTGCTAGTGTATCTACACGTCTCGAGTCTTGCATGCGTGATTTTTCTCACATTGCCTCATTGTGTGTTAAAAATAGTCCATTTGACAGCTGAGACTGAAAAGTCGTCAGGTTAAAGTCTAGATTTTAGCTCTCGTTTTCAGCACCTTATATCCTCCAAAGACACTTTTATTGTGTCAAATGTCTCTTCATCAGTCTCTTTTCAATTGATGTCAGCCTTTAGAGACCAGGGCTGTGCAATTCTTCTTGCAGGACCTTTGTAAATGATGGGGTGATGTGAAATTGTGTAACACCTGCTGTAATATATATACATCTGTTACCTTTAATGTTCTGCTTCCTTCTATCAGGACTATTGTGGTTCATGGAAGGATGTCAATCCCTTATACAATTTCTGCCAGGCTTATTATAGTTTGGTTTAGATTTTCAGTATTTTGACGAAAGACATACCACGTTTGTCCTCCACTACTTGCTTTTCTCTTGCACCTTTTTACACACACAATTTATTTGGATTTGAAATCTGGTACATTTTTCACATCATTGTGCTTGGTATGGTCTCTGGGCCTGATCAGGATGTAGTCAAGGTATGAAGCCATAGTTGTGGTTTAGTTCGTGTGTGAATGGGAGAAGACACAAAGTTCTACTCATTATTAGACTGTTTTATTGGAAATATGCTAGGCTAATTACTGTATACACCAGGGCAGTCAGTCATCTGGATGTTGCGAGGTCACATGTCCTCTCCTAAATGAAGTCCTTCTCACATCGAAACCTTTCTGTGTGGTGTAAACAGAGAGCCAAAGGAATGACTGAAAACATGAGGTAGTGTTGGTGATTAATAGAGTACCTTCAAGACTGTGCCAAAAACGTCACCATTTCTCCTCACTACCCTCATCAAAACTGCGCTTGTTTTCATTGTCAACAATCCCTGGTGAAATTGCGGCCGCCTGCGGGTCCATTTGAAGCAAACCTCAGATGAACTAGATGTGAAATCACCTTTAGATTGCTGTGACTCTGACAGACAAAAGAATGTTTATAATAATCCTAGAGCAGCCTTTTACTTTACTACAGTATTTGCAAAAAGCAGTAAAAATAATGGTGAATGTCGGAGGGAAAAAAACCTTGTGTGAATATCTGGAGCTCATTATAGCGATTTCACGATAACATTGCCTGAAAGTTAGTGTTAACAAGTAAATGTTTAATTACATTGTTACATACATTGTGAATAGAAAGAAAAGAATATAGTACTAAAAAAAGAGTCTATTTGAACATCATTTTGTATGTATAACACAAGGAAAACAAAAATCTTGAGTCTTCTAATTCCTCTTTTCGCATTTGGATGCCAATGTAGGTTCGCAAAGCCATGAGCATTAACAGTAAAGCAACATCCTCCATTGTTGTTGTGTTTGTGTTTGCCGCTGCTGCACTAACGTTGCTGGGACACGTGACACGTATACATTGACGTCACACTCGGCGCTGTGATGGCTCTCTAGCCGGTGGAAAGGCAAACCGGTCCTTAGAAGGTTCGCCAGTGGAACCAACTTTGAACCAGAACTAGCGCTAGCTCTGAACCAGCACCCGGTTCTTTCCGGTGGAAAAGAGGCATTAGAGTCTAGAGGGTAACGGTTGTAAAATGTACAGAGACGGACATGGAAGACATATAAGAACCATGGAATATTATGTTAATTTCAATGTGCTAAACGTGAAAGTACTCCTGGTGCATTCATTCACATTATTTCAAGACCCATAAAGCCAAAATGGAATAACCTTTTTGCTCGTAGCTTCACAACTTAACCCCTGAGGAAAACTAAGTAAAATACAAACTGCCATAAATAAATACAGTAACTAATCCAGGATGTTTCTATACATGTGCTGTGGTGATGACTTCACATTTACTTTGTTTCTATGGTAATGCTACTTGTCACCCCAGGGAGGTAGTCAAATCCTAAATACCTTTCTGACCCCAGAGCACTTGACTGCTTACAGTTTGATAGTCTTGTCTAAAGATGTCATGATTTTATGGTATTACAGAGTTAATCAACCAATGGGGCTGGTGGTGAAAATAAAAAGAACAACGATCATGGAGATGAAAAAGAAAGTGACTGTCATGGCAATGCACAGTGCAGAAAGAAATGATTTTGATTCCGATCGGCTCTCACGTTCTTGTGTACATTTGTTAGTCATCATTTTAACATGGTAGGAGTGGCAGCAGAGGAAGAGGTCTGCCTTCCCTGCTTAGAAGAAAGGAAGTTGCTGTGGTGTGATTTAGACTCCATAGGGAAATGGTTGCAAAATGTATGGAGCAGTACAGACAGTACAGAAGGCATATGAGAACCATGGAGTGTGGAACTTTATTGGCTAGATGGTAATAGACAGAAATGAATTGTAATTGGTAATTTGAAGAAAGAAAAAAAAATCACTGGTGAGTGTGAGAGCCATTTGATCATGCACTGTGACTAACTGTTCACTCTGTTACAGTCATAAAGTCCACTACATGGCCAGTGGCTGTATTCAATACATTGGTTATGGACTACAGTGTGCAGCGAAAACTAAAGCATAACGTGTCAATCAAGAGATGTGATGTGTTGACCTAAATCTCTGACCTAATTCTTCTGTTTAGGAATGTGATAATCCTTCTATTTTTGTTTTACACCTTCACCATATAAAGGCACTGATGTAACATAAAGGCGGGTCATCTCTTTGTACAGCCTCCATGTTGAGCTTCCTACACTGCCCCTTTCATATGTCAAGCTGAGACCTGTCAACAGCCTCTGGGCGGCTATATCAACATCTGTGGATGTATAAATCGCTCTTGGCATGAACTTTGTGAGGACTCATCAATAATTTGTTTAGGCCATCACTATCATCTGAGAATCTAGTCTGTGTCACCAGCCAACATGCAGTGGAACATTTTTTTATTTGTTACATTTGTGATTTTTTTTTTTTTTATCTCCACACAGCAAGTTTTTGAGAGACTGTGCGTCATATCCGTGCTCTTTCCACTGTTATGCAGTGACTATTATTAGACAAGCGCCTCATGCAGCTCAGAAGTCATAAATGATGTGTCCTCATGGGCAGGCTTCAACATTGCCGAGCAAATAGTGAGATATTTGGCCTGTCACATTCTCATAACCACAGCATGCAGGAATGTCTGATACCGCATAGTCTCATTACACTGAACACTGATCCAGAATGGTGAGCTGGATCTCAACAGTAACAGGCTCTGATAAGCTGCTTGAAGCTTGACTGATGCCAAGAGTCTGGACTGAAACCTTGGCTAGACGATGAACATGGCTTGCTGGTTAAAAGTCTGAGAACACACAAGCCTGTAGCAAGAGCAGCTTCACATCATTCCTGACCTACATTTACAGCGAAGCTCACCAACCTCTGTGTATTAAAATAGTGCTTCCTAAGCTAACCTATATACACCATCCTGACAGTTTGTTAGGTGTTGGGTAGACTTCCTTTCCTAAACAAGCAACTTGGTGTTTGTCTAAACAAAATGGGATTTGTGTTGTTTTTTTTGTATAATTTATTTATACCCAATATTTAAAGCTGGTATATTAGTCAGCATGTTGTTGGTGGCTGGACCCCATAGTGTGAGATGGATGAGGAAAAAGCACAGTGCAATTGCTTTACAGTGGTTGATGAAGCGATTGATTGGAATTCATTCAAATAATTACAATTGCTGAACAATTTTATTCAGGAGATCAATGAGATTTGTCTGTTTGCCAGTCTGTATTTTTATCTGTGTGCTTGTACCTGTATGTTTGTCTATTTGCATGTCTCTGTCTGTTTTTCTCTGTCTGTGCAACTGTTGCTTTATGTAGACATATGTCTGTGACTTTCTTTGTCTGTTTCTGTCTGTCTATCTGACTTTGTCTAAGTATGCCTCAGTTTGTCTGTCTGTCTGTCTGCCTGCCTGTCTCTATACTGTATGCATTTGCTTATTATATTCTTTTATATTTGTCTGTTTGTTTTGCTGCAAACCTGTCTATCTGTATTTTAAGTATATATCTGTGTCTATGTATCTGTCTATGTATGTAGCTATCTTTCTTTTAATCTATCTGTCTGTCTGTCTATCTGTCTGTCTATGTCCATCTGTAAGCATTTCTGTGTGTGTGAGTGAATGGAACATTGAGTACAGGAGAAGGTGTGTTTGTCTCACTCCCACGATGTTCTCTAGACTGCACTCTGTAGGAACCTGCCAGACAGTACAGTTCATCAACTCGTAGGTTGCCATAGCAATAATCAATGTGGGTCACTGGGTGTGTGATTGGACACAAGGGGGTATTGGGTACATCTGTGTTCTATCATCTGATTGGCTGATGAAGCTGCTGGTTTTCATTAATGACACAAGGCAGTCAGCAGGCAGAAAATTGGCTTGGCTTCTATTATCACACACGCACACACACACGCACACACACATGCACACACACACACACACACACACACACACACACACACACACAGACATCGTCTGTTGTCACGACATGACGGATGTCTGTTTGGATCACATTAATATGAGCAATGGCTCTTTGTACTGTCTCATGCAATAGCATAAGCATAACGTTTAATTTTAATGTGAAACAGTAGAGTGACATCACAAGTGTACTGAAACTATATTTCCATTAATTTTTAAAGTTGCTGAGATGTATAATTTCTGTGTTCCAGTAAACTGGGAAATGGTTTTCATTATCATTTCATTAGTCTACCATGCCTGATGTGTTTATACATTCACTGAGCACTTTATTTATCCAAGCAGTGTTTTTACAGGCTTCAACTGTCCAGTTTCAGTGAATCTGTGCATAGTGTAGAATCAGAGCCTGTTTGTGGCTGACAGGAGTAAACCCCATTTGGCATTCTGCTTACTTCCTGATCCCCACAAGTTTCTGAAGCTTAAGAGAAAACAAGTGCAAGTGACTCTCCAGCAGTGTGCAAAGCCTGACTATGTTATGCTTGGTCACTGATCATCACTGTTTCCCAATAGCCAATCCATGATCATCACTGTTTCTCAATAGCCAATCCATGATCATCACTGTTTCTCAATAGCCAATCCATGATCATCACTGTTTCCCAATAGCCAATCCATGATCATCACTGTTTCCCAATAGCCAATCCATGATCATCACTGTTTCCCAATAGCCAATCCATGATCATCACTGATTCCCAATAGCCAATCCATGGTCATCACTGATTCCCAATAGCCAATCCATGGTCATCACTGTTTCCCAATGACCAATCCATGATCATCAATGATTCCCAATGACCAATTCATGATCATCACTGTTTCCCAATAGCCAATATCTGATTGCTTCCATTAAGACCATTCACTTTTCACATCTGTCACTATTTGCATACTTAATAGAAAGTATAGTTTTTTTTTTAAATGTGCAATAGTTTGATCTGTCTCACCATGACCAAACTGACTTTCTATAAGAAATAAATTATAATATGTCAATTTCTAGTTAGATTTAGGTCTATTCTATTCAATGTTATTATAATTTTGTGATTTAATATATCTGACATCATCTAGCTTCTTCAGGCAACTTTCTGATCGTGCTTTAGCTACTTTCCCTTTTAAAGAGTTTCGGAAAAAGAGCTTTCGGTCTTTGTTTTTTTTTTTAAAACCAATTAAAAAATAGAAACAAATTTAAAAAAGGTGAATGAATGACAGATTAGCACTCAGAGAAACAAGTTTAACCATGTGATTATTAAACAAAAACCCAAATGCAAAAGAAGGAAACAAAGGAATGAACATGACGACAGACAGAAGTGTGACATGATTCGAGGTGTGCGGCGTAGGAAAGAGAGCGAGTCAGAGCCAGTGATAAATCAAGCTGAAATTATAAACACACATCATGCTGGGTGACAGACATGCTGGTGTGAGAGTTTTTTCCCTCTTTTCCTACAACAGCAGTTCTGAGTATGATGATGTGACTGAGGTGTATGGTTCCATATAAAGAGATTATTTATCTAAAAATAGCACAGCAGTAGATATGAGTGCTATAATGAGCACATTAAACATGATGTTCACATGAGTCTGCCTGAATCCATCTGGGAGTCTGTCTATTCATATAATTCTGTTTTTTTGTTTATCACCCTATATACTTTCTAGCTGTCCTGTATATCTGCCTCTATGTATAATATGTCTGATTGTGAATAAAGATTTTTCTTTCTTTTTCTCTTCCTGTATTAGAAATCCAGTCATCTGTTGACACCAATTTTATTGACCTTGGTGTTTAGCTAGCTGACTAGGAGCTTTCAAAAAGTAATAGGAGAAAGCTGGTAGAAACGGTGGTAGCAATTAAACCGAAAACAAACCAAAACTGATTGAAGCAACCTCCGTGTTGCATGTTTTGTTGGTTATATTTGGGCCTGCAATGATGCCATTGCTGACTTTTTATGAACATCGTTACTGACCAAACATTGCAATGCAATTCTTTGAAAATACACACAAATGATGTTGGCTGTACAAAAAAACTAGTTGTCTTGATGTTCAGTTCAAACACAGAGCTGAGAATCAAACTAAAGATACTGGTGTTTTGCAGAAGACACATAACCACTGCTCTATTCTACAATGCATGTTTTTATTTCCCTAAAGTTAATACTATAGTTCTAGTTCCAATCAGTACCAATGTCCTCCTGAGTTTTGACAATGGAATTGGTTTGATAATAATCCATGAATTGATTCTTGCTCACTCTACATCATTCAATATAGTAATTAAGAATCTTGTGTAAATTAAGTTATATTATAAGCAATGAACATTTTAATGATGTAACTATACGTAATGTTTTATATGTTAACTATACAAAATATATTTTTCCCCCAAATCCGACTGCCCACATGTTTCTTTTTACATGTATAACATGTAAGTCTTGTGAAAATTGGGCAGTTCATTTCACCATTTTGTAAAAAAAAAAAAAAAAACAATACAAAGAGCCTGGCTTTCATCCGCTCAGTGGTCACTGGACTCTCTCCATTTGAAAGTTGTAAATTTGAGGCAACTGTAGCTGTGTTTAGACAGGGTACTTGCCTATTTCTAATGTAGCATGAGGCAGAAGAGCCCCCTTTGCGATTTGTTTACTCTATAGAACCAAAGTTGGTCTGTAAGTTCTCCAGGCTGAATAATCCTTCACATGAAAATGAGATCTTAAATATACACAGTCGGGAAGTAAGCACTGCTTATTAGAGGCAAGACTGTGTTCTCCACTGAGGGAAGAGAGAAGTGCATTGGTTTATAATAAAGGTGTTGAAAGGAAGGTGTGTGTGTGTGTGTGTGTGTGTTTGTGTGTGTTTGTGTTTGTGTGTGTGTGTGTGTGTGTGTGTGTGTGTGTGTGTGTGTGTGTGTGTGTGTGTGTGTTAGTCAGAGAGATCTGTGCCTTTCATGGTGTGATTAACCTACCAAGCATGTGATAACGACCATTTCACCAAGTTCTACAAATGCAAAAGCATTTGCCGTTGTACAAAATGAGTCAGAATTAAGAATGTTTAGGTCGCTCTATATCTACTAGCCTTTCCTCTATAAGAGCAGGAGTCCATCAAGGTTGCTTTGTCTAATCGGTTTCCTTTAAATGTAAAAAGATGAAGCCTGTAGCAAAAAGTCTCCAATTAATTCACCACCACTCTGTCTTCCCACACCGAGAGACTGTGAAAACAGTTTGCTCCGAAACTGCAGATGCAGCTGTTTTAGCTATTCACTCTCATTACTGTATTATTTTACACCGTTATGCCAGAGATTCGCTTCCATACCGTTCAATTTGATTATCGACGCACAGTTTCCGCCTAATGACATACGGCTTCTCGTATTTGTGTCACTTATAACCTCAAAATAAGAAAAATTTATTTGGATTTGGTTCTGTAGTTTTTTCCCCCACTTTATCCGAGTCTTTCGTTATTATATCTCGAGGTACTATAGCACTCTCAGAATGAGATATAAAGGCTTATGATAAAGTTATAACTTGGTTAATGTGTTATCAGAAAGCCAGACCCGGATTAAAACTGATTATATCTTCCTTGAGTCTTATTGTCTCCTTCATGCTGACTTATGACTCATGCTAAGAGTTTCTGTGCATAAACCTTGTGCATTGTGGGTAATGCCCTTTTTCCCTCCAGGCCCCTGACTCAGGAGGAGATTTCTCAGCGTCGAGAGCTGGCCAGACAGAGACATGCGGAGAGACAAGCAGCCAGTCAGGGCTCTGAAAACCCAGAGGCCACCAGCACCAACAAACAAGGCAAGCAGGACATTCTGTGTTGTGTGTGTTTGTGAACTCACTTGAGAGTTGTTCAATGAATCACACTATTCAGCTACTGTTCAAAGTAGTATGATATTCATGTTTAATAGCAGAGAAAGGGTTTGGACTACAGACATGTATTTTCTGGTGTATTTGTTTCATATATTCCTAATTATACATCAGTTTTTTAAGAAAATGTAAAGTTAAAATGTACATTTCTTAAAACTGAAAAACCCTATGATGTAATTCTTTTCTAATAGCCACAATTTAAAGTAAATCATGTTCTGTTGCTAAATCTCAATATTTTTCTGTTGGAAACATTTGGCTATAATCAGTTGAGTTCATCCTGAAATTGTGCACATTGCTATTCAGATTTCACTAGAAATTTTGCAGTGACAGTTAAGTGTCTCATCATATTAGTCTTATTTTTCTTTTAGTTTTTCATTTCCTCTTGCTTTTCTGTACATCATTTGACTGTGCATCTGTTGCCGTTAGTTCTCAGTATGGCATTCCATCACTCTGAGTGACAGAAGGCTGAAAAATCAAAACAAACCCATCAGAAACATGGCAAAGGCAATAATTGTGACTATATGGTACAATCTTATAGAACTAATGAACCAGTGAACTCAAAACACAAAAAGATCTAGAAAACAACTGTAGTAGTTGGTCAGATCAAGAACTCCCTCTAAGAGGTAGGGGTATTATGAACAGTGAAGATGACATTTCTTCTCTGGTTCATCCAAACACTTTAAAACTCACTGGACAGTGTTTCACAGTGCAGATAGACAATGAATCATACTTCGAAAGCAACCTAAGACTTTTTAAAGCAACAAAGAAAAAGAAGCAAAGAAGTTCTGGCATGACCAAGCCAATCACGTGACCTAAATTCAGCCTGCTTTTCACTTGATGTAGTAAAGACATGGCAGAGAACCACAAGGTTTTTACCTTATGGTGATCCGCCATGGATTTACTGCAGCATGTGTCTGGTGATGTCTGTGGATTCCAGAAAGATAGCATATAAAATTTGGCTGTAATTCCTTCATCCAGTTTGGATGTCAATACTGTTAAATTAAAGCAAGTCTTGCTGTATGTTCTACACCCCCACAATATAAAATTTTTTTTAGATATGGTCTTTTTGTTGGGCTCATTTTAACCTAACAATAATTGCGGCTTTTAGGTCAGGGTAACCAACAAGAAGGCCAAAACGATCCCAATCGCCATCCAGTAGAATTCGACTACTGTCTTGTGATGTAACTTGTTGATTTTAGCCCACTGACTGTGTGCACACAGCACAAATCAACTACTCAATTTGCAGGGCTCACTTTGTTGATCCGCTGGAGAGATTATATCTCACAGTTACCTAGGGAATGTCTAGGGATTCCCCCAGGAGGAGCTACAATCTGTGGCTGATGATAAAGAAGTCTGAGCTGGCCTTCTCAGCTTGTTTCCTTCATGATGCTCACCAGGAGGCCTGGAACGAAAATAACCCATGCTGTCTGAAATATTCCCACAGGTCTTTTATGAGATAGAGGTCTGGTGATTCTGCAGGCTGGTCAAAGTGATTTTTTTATGCTCACTGAACAAGTCACATACAACTTTGTCCTTATGAACCTTGCAGTCATCCTGGACAGTCAGTGTGTCAGTGTTGTGTTCCGTTTGGTCATGAAGCACAAATGACAACTTTATAGCTTGATGTTAATTTACATGGAGGTATACAGCCTACTGACTTAAGTACCTTTCTGTTATGTTTACATGTGTTCATTTGACTGATATCTATCCAAGAAGTGAAAAAAGGATACAGCTAAGCAGTTGATGGTTAAGTAGCTTGTTCAAAGACCTCACTGTGGCAATGTGCTGGTGCTTGGACTTCACCCTACAACCTTCTAACCTGTAGCCCATTTCCTAAGCACTCCTCAATTAGCGGATCTGACTCATTTTAAATGCCAAACATAGGCAAAAATTTTGGGAATCATGCATTAAGCGATCGGTCTCATTTTTCAACTTTCATATCATATGCAGTCTGAACTCTCTGGCAGTGTCAAACAATTGGCAAATTACTATTGTGTTTGTAGACAAGCGATTGTTTGTTTGTTTGTTTGTTTTTTCTTTATTTGCTTACATTTATTCTAGCCCAAGAAGAACAGCACCACAAGTGGTCATAAGTAAAAATAGACAGAATATACAGAATGGTATAATGTAAAGGTCAGAGATGATTTCTTTCTGTCCCAGACTATAGCCTATTGCTGACCTTCATGTTGACTGATTACACGTGGTGCTTAATGGAGATTCATGTCATCAACAGTGATCACCAAAGCACTTGTGAATTAGCAGACATGGTCTGTAGAACCTAAGGTTATGTTTGTTGTCAGTGGCAGCGCTGGCTGACAGCGAGTACAACATTGCTGTTTTACTTGATTACTATTCTTGGGACACACAAGACGATTATGGACTTTAACCACTTGACTAAGCAATCATGAATGGTGTTTTTTTTTTTTGGTGGTTTGATGCCTATGAAATGCTTAAAGGCTTAACCATAATGGGTAAGATATGTTTTTAGCCCCCTCGTTCAATATGGTGAACAACAATCAATGCATTTGACTACTTGATGTTGGAGGAATCATGCAGAAGATGCATAATTACTTCAATCTCTTTTCCTCATGCTGTCCTTGTGATGGTTTACATCTTTGCAGATACTGACGAGCTGTGCATGCAGACGGAGGCCCTGACGGTGAAATCCACTTCAGAGGAGAAAGAGTGTTTTGTAGCTTTTGCACGTGTCTATAGTGGCATAGTGCGCAGGGGTCAGACTGTGTTTGTGCTCGGACCCAAGTACGATCCTGCTGTCGCACTGCAGACGGTGAGAACTCCACCTTCAATTATTCATGCTAACGTGAAATATGAACAGATGCTAATGGTGAACACTTAGTCCAATCTCATAGTTATAATGCTGATTGTCTCTTTCATGCATAATTAGCAACAATAACATTTTAGAAGGTGCATTAATGCATGGACTCTATCATCATGTCCAGCTCAGTGTAGACGCAATGTCCAGCCACAATGTCTTTAATGTCCTGCGTGCAATCTTTCAGTCTCTGTGGTTTACATAGCCATTAGACCAAACCCATGTTGTCTTTATAGAGTCCCTAGGGGGTTGGCTAGTGCTAACCATTAAGACCTTTTTAGCATTTTTTCTTGTGGCCCCACAGACAGAATATTTGGATATTGGACTCTCACTAGGGATAAAAGTGTGGTTGGTCACCACTGATGTGCCTTTCAACCTGATAGCATGGCACTTTTATCATAGTGGCATTTACAAATTTGTAATCCTGTGGGACTTTTACCTTCAAACCTAATAGAACATTCTACCACATGTGTATTGGAAGGTTTAAACATTTTTTTTTGCCCATGGTTTGTCTTTCAGTCATTGGGTTTGACAGGAAGTTAATTCAGTTCAGTTAGTTCAGTTAAAAGCTAATGTATTTTTCATGGTCACATTTGCACACTGGATTTCACTCATTAATATTTATTAATGCTATGTTGAAACTTCAGCAGATTTCTTTATGGACAGTCACTAGAGGATTGTGTTTTGAGCTGATTTCTGATCATCATCCTGCACTGAACCATCACCTCATAAAATGACTCCCTGATTCAACCTGAATTTATATTTTGCATTCTGATGGTATCACGGGAACGGTCAAGGGCAGCCCAGATTTGAGGCAACCTGGAGAATACAGCATGTGGTGGATTTCTAAACAGAAAAGTTTACTTGAGGCTAAACTGAAACTGCAGCTGATACTGTTGTTCCCTTTTTGGGACCAAAAATGGTACAGCATGTTTTAGTTTTCTCACAGGTGGAGAAATGGTGACATTTTCCTGGCTGTGAGTTAAATCCTTCTTGAGGCTGGAAAACCATATCAAGAGATTCGACAGCCTGAGTAAATTAAAAACTGCAGATATTCCTAGCCAGTTTCAAAGAACTAGCTTGCATTTCTGTATGAGCTATATTTTGAGCAGATGAATGTCCTTGCATTTTCGTGACAAGTCCTTCATGTGGCATCATCTGTTTTAGAAGTGTTTTGATTTACTGCAGTGTGAATGCCCTGAGTTAGTGCTCTCCTCCAAGCACATTCAGCTGCTTCAATGATGTGTATTAGGAAATTGTAGTAAAATTTGTACTGAAAATAAAAGTGTAAAAAGCAATTTTGTTGGACAGGAATATTTAAGGAATAAATAAACAAATAAATAAACAACAAACACTTCAGTACTCTCCACCAGTGTCTCATTCACTTTCAACTTTCATTCTCTGTCTCTCTCTCTCTCAGCTGTCAGATGAGTGTTCAGTCTCTGACTCTATGCCCGCCATACCCCACATGGCCTGCTGCACTCTGGAGCGGTTGTACTTGCTGATGGGTCGAGAGCTGGAGGAGCTTGATGAGGTTCCAGCAGGCAACGTTCTGGGTAATACAGCTATTTCACTGTGGCCTAAGCTTTAGCCTTAAAGTCTCTAATGTGTTGTGTGCTATCTTTCTGTCTCTTAGGTACTTTACACTAGCCATTAGAACAAAACCCTTGTATGCACTTTAGGGCTGCATGAGGAATCTACTGGGAGTTGGGTTGTATAACCATTAAGGCCTTTTTAGCAATATTCTTGTTGCAGCACTGACATAAGCAGAAAAAAAACTGGGGATAAAGTGTTCTCCCTGACGTTTATTACCATCTGATCTCAGATCAGCTTTCTCTGTTCACTTTCTTATGATAAATGCATGCAGGCTGATCTGGGATCAGCAGTTTATTAAATATGATGTGTTTTATTACATCATGCAGTATACTGGGATGCACGTCCTAGTTTTGGTTGCTGTCCTCTTTACCAAGTGAATTTAACTGTACATGTTGGAAAGGGAAAATTATAAAAATATATTATACGAATACAAATCGGTAGCAGAAAAGTATGAACACTGTGAATTAAGTGCAGATGCTTGTTGTTTTAGTAATATATTCTGTGCACAAATCCGGTAGAAGTAGTGGGTGTGGTGCAGACAAGCCCAGAGATGTCGCGTAAGTACTGTCCTGGTTAATGACCCAAATGCACTTTGGGACAAATCTCCTCATTCTCTCTGTGTTTGCCCTCAACACTGAGAAGTCTCCATTGTTCAGATGACTGAGGTCCTTCACTATCTTTCTGGCTATGCTCCAGCACCACTTAATGTAGATAGACTGCAGGTTGGGGAGGTCAGTGCGGACAATATACATGCACCAGCACACATTTCCCTTTACTCCAGGTCAATCAGCCAAGACTATTATCCAGTTATGAAAATAATGTAACTAAGAATTAAGCATCCATTGAGATTTTATTTCTGTTGCTGCACATTATTGACAGGAATAATGTAATTATCAAGGTAAGAGTCATTGTCATTTTCACTCCTCTAGGTTCATCTGTAGGCATTTTCACCAAGCTAGGATTTGTTGCAGGCTTGTTTGCTGTTCTGTGCTGCAGAGATGAGCTCTTACAGAGGAGTTTATAGTTTAAGTTTATCAAATGCTGAAGTATCTCCTCCTGAGTGTTTTCACAGAGCATAATTTGCAGTGTGATTTGATTGGCATAAGTAATCATGAAATACATCCATCCTCTGCTCCGATACATAAAGCGTAGTTTAGGAAAAGTTGATGAGATGTGACAATTTTTTCTTCTCATACAGATATCCATTACCAGTGTCCATTGTGTTTCAACACTGCTGAGAAGTAAAGGAATCTTCTAGCCAACTGCATGTCCAAATCTTTACTCACCTAAAAAGGCACAGTAGCGCCATGTATACATAAACAATTTTATAAATTGCAGAATACTACATTAAAAATATACACAGCCAAACAAATACACACCCAAATCACCTTTAATGTACAATTTTAACTTTTAAAGATGACACCTCCTTTCACTTGAATTGGATTCATGTAAGAAGTAACATCTGGGCTGAGATAGGAAAATTATGTGATGTATAAAAAAAAAAGTAAAACATAAAAAGTATGTAAAATATAAAAATGTCCTGAAGGGGGAAGAGTTAATCCAGCTTTAAGATAAATTCTGCATGAGTTTTTAGGTTTGTGACATTCTGTTGGTCATGTATTATGGTCACAATGTCAAACTTTAACCCAACACACAGCATAAAACTCAACACTGAGTCAAGTTTGTATGGCAATAACTTGATGCTTTAAGCTTCTCTGAATTTTTTGTTACAATAGACTTATAAATCCATGGGGAATAAAACAAAACTGTGGCCTAATTACATTCAGGGTAAGGAAAGATATGTAATATATATAGTCTAATAAGTAAAGAAAAAAAATAATAATAATGGCTTCCTGTTTTTCTGCTCTACCCCGGTCTCTTTCTCTCATCTCTGGGTGCACTTCTGTATGGCTTAGCTCTGACCCCAGTAACCGAACGCACCAAAGTCTGTGTGTTCACAGATAAAGGGAGCGTGATGAACTCTGCTAACATGCATCATCAGCTTTAGCCTGCAGCTCCATTAAAAGCTTTACACAGGGGTACATTTGGCAAGAGATCTAACAGTATCAGATCTTATGATTCACGTCTAGGTTTCCCCCTCCCAGCAATTAAATGCAATTTATGGGCCATAGCGTTCCTGCACTCCAACATCTGTGTCTGTGTTACATTCAGTCACGACTGAAGTTACTGCCTTTTATTTATAAGTCTCTCATTGAGCTGTGAACTGGAATTCTTGCACTCAGACTGATATGTCTTTTAACCTGATGGCATGGCTTGATGATCAAATGTGTAATGGAATCCACAGGATTCAAATCAGGAGGGACGCATACTTTCAATCCTAATAGGCCACTTTACCTACAACCACATGTGCGGTGCAGGGCTTTTAACATCATACCTTGCAGCTACAGCTGTATTCAGTCGACTGACTAGATGAATAACTCTAGGTACAAAAGAGTGGTAATGAGAAAACAGCAAAAGGGTCAGTGCTATCATGTGCAGAGCACCATATACAACCCCAGAGGTCATTATGTTTCTATAAAAGCCCATCCATTTTCCAACTCTAGCAAATTTTTATTTATGAAAAACTGATGCATCCTACTTTCAGTTCCTTCAACTTTTTGTTTTTTTAACATTTTGGGATGCTTGAGCTTATTGTGCTTTTTTAGTAGAACATTACAGGCATCCTTAAACTCAACAATACATATTCAAACATAAACAGTTCATTTATCTGCAGTTTTGAGCCCTGTCTCAGACCAGAATCTGACTTGTGGCAAAAGTGACATTGGACAATATAAATATGTTATGTAGGAATTCAGTGATAAAATGGCTTACATATTATAATCTGTTGTCCATTTTTAAATGTCACAGTGCCTCACAGTTTAAATCATCATTCCATCATTGCAGCTTTTCCCAGATCAGGTTCATATGCCAATTAGGCTCTGTCACTCTTCCACCTGATGGAGGTTTTAATTTTCCTGATCAGAGGAATTTACTAACTAAAGAAATTAGTTATATTAGATAAAAATTTTGTTATGACGTTTGCATGAAAAAAAAATGTAAGAATTTAAACAAGACATAAAACAAAATCATCTTAAAACAAAAGTTAGTGTGTATTTTATTTTACTTTTCTTTCTTTATTTTATTGCTGCCAGCCTCTTGTAAACTTGAATGCCTTCAGCATTTTCAGAACTCAGTATTGACTGAAGGCTTGGCACTGTTTCTTATATGGGCTACTTTTTCCATCAATTATGAACGCGAGGCACGTTAATGTATCGACGTTATTGTCTAATGCTAGCCTGTGTGTTTTATGGAGAGTGTGAGAGCTCATCAATAACCCGATCTGGCCTTGTGTATCCATCTGCAGGCTTTATTTCATTTATTTCAATTCGGTTCTGAAAGTGAGCCTTGGAGCAGTTATAACTTGATGTGAATTGTGTTAGCAAGCGTGCTCGTGTCATCGGGGTTAGTTGAACTGGCGAGGTGTTAATGCATGTTTTTATTTCGGCGAGACAGACGGCTTGTCTGCCTCTGGGACACATGTGGAGGCTTTCAGTATTATAACTGTGCAACCCTGTGTCATGTTTCTCAGTGTATTTGAACATGCTGATAGCAGTGTTGCAGTAGTGCAATATATTGTAGTAATTTAAACACTTCCTGACCTAGATATGCTGTCATAGTCCATAGTCACGGTGATGTAGTATCGTCATAATGCCAGTCCAGATAAAGAAAGAAAGCAGAGAACAAAAAGGCTTCAGATGTGGAAGGAAAATCTGTCTTTAAACCACACGATGGTGTGAAAGTTGGGGGACGTTTGACCCAAGTTCACCCATCTAGACCCTCTTAAAGACACCACCCAAACCACATCACACAACACACACACCCTGCAATTTCAAAGACAAATCATCAAGGCTGGGTTGTACTTCTCTGCAAGGCAGAAATGGGAATGAAAACATGGGAGGGGTGAGGAGGGAAGACTCATCTTTTTTCAGATTGTGGCATTTTTCCAGCTGGTACAATATTCATCACATACTGTCTTCATCCCAGCCTCTCGTCT
Organism: Tachysurus fulvidraco; assembly: GCF_022655615.1. Taxonomy (NCBI): domain Eukaryota; kingdom Metazoa; phylum Chordata; class Actinopteri; order Siluriformes; family Bagridae; genus Tachysurus; species Tachysurus fulvidraco. The sequence continues at coordinate 33,646,131 of NC_062519.1, forward strand.
TTGAACTCTTGTCCAACACGACTAATCGATTGAATGGGCTCTTCTATTAACTGCAAGATTATGTATTTAAAGAAAGGGTCCAAGCAAAAATCAAATATATAGAGTTTTTTATTTTTTCATTTAACCACAGATGTGGCCGAAAAATTGAAGGGTTCCTACTTGTACACTAGCAAAGCAATGGGAATTTTATCTGGATATATAATGCAATTTTGGCATCAGTCATCAATCATGGCTGTCAATGAAACAAGGCATAAAATCCTCTACCTGGAAAAGGAGCTATAATCTTTGCACAAGAAATTGGTGACTATCCAAAGTATCATTGGGGAAAGAAATGTATGGTCCACAGAAACCACATAGATGACAGATGGTCATTTCATAGTCAGAGACCTGAGTGCTCTAGCCCCTTATTTCAAGCTACTGTATACCACAAGCAAGCTAAACATGGCTTCAAAAACATACAGGGACCTGGAAACAAAGCAAAAACCGACCAAAATGGGGTCACGAACATGTGTTTACTGATGAGTGTCTTGTTTTTCATAAGGTTGTAAGGTCAATCTTGAGTACCTCCTCCTTTTCTAAATGCTTGAGCTGAATTTATTGCTGTATATACACTGTATGCTGCCAGGCTGTGTGGCATGTATAAAAAAGCTTTTGGATCACAATGGCAAACGGTTCCATTATAGGGGCCACATGCAGGAGATTCAGTCACAAAATCTGTACAGGGATGTACCATGGATGTTTCCATAGATACAGTGACAAATGTTAAAATGACATTTAGATCTATGAGGAATCCAATGTGAAAATCAGAAATGTAGGGAGAAACAGAAGTGCAACTTTTCTTCAGGTGATAGAGAATGTAACAGTTTAGACTGTCCGCTAAATCTACGGAGTGTGCTATTATTACAAAGACAAATGCACATTTGAGTGTTAAGCTCTGGCAAAATGATAGAGATTTGGGAGAAAAAGAAAAGTGATCTGGTCAGATGACTCATTCTTAACCAACTTCTTGAGAAGTGGGCGAGTGCATGTGTGGTGCATACCAAGGGAACGTTACAGACCCAAATGCTTGAACCCACTAATGAGAGGTGGCTCTTTGTATTGTTGTATTTTGTCAGCATCATTTGCGTCAAATGGTCACTACATATAAATTTAGACCAATCAGCTTTATCGTGTGATGAAACATTTCTCCTGATGGGAGTGGTTTTTTCCAGGATGACCCTGCCCACATCCACTGTAGTATGGAAGATGCAAATCATATGCTCTGGTTTTAATAGTTACCGATTCTCAAACACGTGAGAGATTGTTGACTGATGTTTTACAGTCAAAACACCAATTGAGTGGAATATATTTTAAAAGACAGCGTTTCAGAGGGTTGTAGAATCTACATTATCCTATGGTGTGTTAAGCGGTTTTGGTAATTCGTGGTGACCCAGCATCTTAAACTATCACTGTGCAGCTAGTAAATGCTTGCTATGAAGATTATCTTAATTAATATTATTTTCGAGCCATCAGTGTGAATTTATTGTTTGCTTAACCAAACCTTTAATGGTATTTTCTATACAGGCATGACATTAAATAAAAAACTGATGTAGTATATTTGTGAAATAGTAATATTTAGTTATTACTGCATAATGAAATGTTCTCAGTCTTATAATTTCCCTAAAGTTCATTTGCTTTACATCCTACATGACAATAGAGCAGCTACTGTCTGATTAGAGGATGAACTGGATTTGGTTATACAGGACCTCAGGTCTTTTATTCTCCGTGTATAAAATGTAACATCAGAAATCTAATCTAATCTTTTTTCAGATTTAAAAATCAGAGTTATTTTAATATGAAAAAAATTGTAGGACCTTGAAATTAGGTCTCTCTCTCTCTCTCTCTCTCTCTCTCTCTCTCTCTCTCTCTCTCTCTCGATTTTCATCTCTCTCGATTTTCCCCTCATGAAAAACTAGACAAGCAAGTGCTCTTACACTTTTCTTGCTATTACTTGTCTGTCTCATTTTCTCCCACTTGGAAATAACTGCATATAGATGAATGGCGTTCCATGTTCCACCTCCCCCATCAAACCCCAACACACTATTAGTCTCTCTCTCTCTCTCTCTCTCTCTCTCTCTCTCTCTCTCTCTCTCTCTCTCTCTCTCTCTCTTTTTTTTTTTAAAGTTTTGCTTTATTTAAAATGTATTCTTTTTTTTCCCCTACTGTACAAATGCCCTCCACCCCACCCCACCCCACCATGCCCCATTCTCAGCCATAACCACATGCTCTCTCTGGCACTTTCACTCTTCTGCCCCAAAACCACTGAGCTGCGTTCATTTCTTACGGAACAGGGAACAAGGCTCTGATCTTTTCCCTTTCTGTGTGGATCTCTCCACTGCTAATTTGATCAATCAGAAAATCTGTGTAATGTTTGTTTAATAAAGATTAACATAGTAATTATTTTACTTTCGCTGACTGACCAGAGTCTGCGAGCGTATTAGGATTTATAGGATTTCAGTGCTAGTCCTGTGTAGCAGAATTCCTTGCAGCCTTGCGTGCTATGAGCACTGAGTGTTGGATTTGGCCACTGTCATGTTTTCACTGGTTTCTGTCTTACATTAAGTGTTTCTGTCTACTTGGATCCTCATCTGCTCAATTTCTAAATTATATGGATGAATAGATGGATGAATAGATAGATGACTAAATAAATCCATTTTAAAGGCATAATTTTAGGATAGAAAGTGGTCTTAGTGTAAGATTTTTGTTTTTGCTTTTGGTTTGAATCCCTATCATCTGACTGATGTTTAAAAAGCTTGCTATGTTGTGTCTGGGTCTTTTTTTTTTTTTTAATAACATAAATCTGACACGGAGATGACCTTACCTTCCATTACCTTATCTACTATAGACAGGAGATCTTGATATAATTGTGTCAACAACACAGTTTTTTTTTTTGTTGTTTTTTTGTTTTTTAAATAATGCAACACAGAAACTAAGATGTAGGTTTTGAAGTCATGGTGTAAGCATACCTTCATTCAGTCCACAACAATTAAGCAGCTATCATTCTTAGTATGTCTTCGAATTGATAGAACTCAACAGAAAATCTGTGGCTGTCAAAGTCAGGCTTGCTCTAATGGAGTGTTCATGTCAGAAATATAGTATTTATTTAAATTGAATGCTCCTGAGCACCACAAAGTGGGGATTTTAGGGTTTGTGAGCTGGGAGCATGTTAGAATCAGTGTATGCAAGATCAGTAGTTGATGGTAAATTCTATCTGACTAGATTAAAATGGTAGCTAGCACAATATAAAAGTTACTTAACTAGTTAAATGTGTTCATGTGGACAAGACTGCAAGTCAGCAAGTTGTTGGCTAGCATTTATTTGAGCTGCAATTTCTTCTCATCAAATTGTACAGCAGAGCATAATGGTCTTGCTGTTGTCTTTTCTTCTTGCTATGTTTAACTTTAAATAAGTGACGTGTGTTTTTGGGGGGTGCTAGAAAGAGTGTTACATAACAGCTTTGTTGTACTTTATTTTGCTTGGTTTGTCAGTGTTTCCCCATATCTGTGTGTTTCGGATTATGTAAAGGATATGTCATCTGTTCAAGCTAATTAATTGGCTTAGTAAAAGCTGATGTATGTGATGTAGCAGATGGTGAGATTTAGAACAAGCTATAGTTGTAGCACCAAATTGTGTGTCATCATCACGAAGCATATTTTCCTTAAATTTGAATAGTAATAAAACTTTTTTTTTTTTTTTTTTTTTAGCTTTTATGAAAGTTAAATCATTAAAAAAAAATAAAACTTGACATAATTGCACTGTCGGTGTAATTCTGTACAAAGACAGCCAGATATGCTGAAGTACCATTTTAACAGTATAAATACAGAGTCTGTTCATACGGTACACTGTAAGGTCATTGGTTTGTGAACAGCTCACCAGCACACCTGTATATGGGCAACGATGGCACATTAAATATGGAGTAATTTGAGAGATTTAAGATTGCTCCTTTATGGTTTCCTGACTGTGGAGTGCAGACCAAATATTCATCTGTTGCACTACAGACTCACTTTAACATTAAATCTTTATTTTATCTATTAACCACTTTCTCTCTCTCCTCCTGTTTCCTCAGTGTAAACATACAAACCGTTTATTGGATTTTAAAAGGCTGACGCCCTTAATTAAACTTATGCCATGCAAGTAAGTAGGTCAGAACTACATATAACACACATTTTATATATATATATATATATATATATATATATATATATATATATATATATATATATATATATATATATATATATATAAAATTTTAAAAAGGAGCATGTCTCCGTTATATATGCCCTCACTATACATATATCAGTTGAATGACTGAAAATTTCCATGTGAAGCCTGAATATTGCATTTTAGTATTAACTTGTCACATTGCGCACAGATCAACTAGAATACTGGCTGTAGTATAACGCCTGAGATTTGCAAACAGAATAAAAGTTTCAAATTTTGGTTTGAATTTCCAATTTGGATTTGATCCACCCTCAAATTTTAAGCTTTAAATCTGTTTTTTCTCTTTTTTTAGGGATAGAGTCTGCCATTAGTTTAGCCTTTATTTTGGTCGTCTAGAATCCAGACTTTGCCACTTGATCTAACTCTCGCTTTTATTATTGATGACAACCGACGCACAGACCCCGGCTGTTCCCTCACTGGGCCCTTCTCCACACACAAAATCACCAGAACAGCGCCATTGCTGTCAGTTTCCTTCACCACAATAAAGACTTCTCTACTTTCCCAGAGCATCCATACATGCAGCAGGGCAGATGAACAAACAGCAGCTGATTATATGTGTGCGGCATTTTGGCAGACGATTTATGCGAGCGGTTTGGTGTTTGATGCCATTGGGTCGGTCTCTCTGAGGTTTGAACTGTATGTGTGGAGCTTGTGCACAGCCACAATGCAAACCAGCTGCTGCAATCACAGTGTTAGTGCTACACAACGGTGGGTTTTATGAAAACATTTGTTTTGCATTACCCTGTGTGCATGCATGTTTGGGTCAGGGGAACACGAAGCATGGGAAGAAAAGAGGTGGTCAGCATTCATCTGCACTGTATATACACGCACACGTGCAAGGACAAAATAATGGAAACCAATATCAATTTAAATAAGAACCTAATTAACATTTCCAGATAAGCTTTTATCCTGCTTTTATAGTTTTTTAGGTAGGTAGCGAATATTCTTTCTTTGATGGATGAAAGTGCTCTAAAACGTCCAAAAAATGTTCAGCAATGTGGAAATCTGGTGATTGAGAGATAATGGATGCATTTGATCCTTATGTTCATCAAACCATCCTTGAAACATTTTAGCAGTACATATAGGCACATTTGCAAACTGGAATATTGGAAGATCATCAGGATGATGTGTGTTTTGGATCTGGTCCTATATGACCACACAAAGCAATCACTGGATCTGATTATTTCAGCAGCCCGTGCCATTTATGGATCTTTCAGCATACTTAACAGTTGGCAGCAGGCATCAGGACTAATATATCAATCTTTTAGTAGAGTTCTGTGTAAATACTGTATGTCTGTAGGTCCAGCTGGACTAAAAATTTCTACCAGATTTAAAAAGTTTGAATTTACCAAGCGTCTTCATGGAAAAGCTGATTTACACTTTTGTGATGTCAATAAAACTCAAATAAAAGCACAACTCATAGAATTGAAATTGACAACTGTAAAAGAGTGCCTCCTATGGGCAGCACAGAATGGTCTTTTTTTTTTTTTTAAATTGACAGTGTAAACTGTATAAATCCAGTAAACCATGCATACGATCACTTAAATTAATAAAATTTTACTGAGCCTCAGATTCTTGTTCTTGGCTTACAGGAGTAAGATCCCAATGAGCCCTTCTTCCGTTGTAGCTCATCCACCTCAAGATTTGATGTGTTGCAAGTTCTGAAATTCTGCTCATCATGATTGTACCAAGTTATTTCAGTTATTGTAGACTTCCTCTCATCATCTCATCATTAAATTCAATGATTAACTCCTTTTGTTAATCCCAGGAGATTAGCACTAAATCTCACATACTCACATCAGTCCATCTGCCATTAACAACCTCGTCACTGTTGTTTGACATGAACATTAACAGAAGCTCTTGTTGTAGCTGCACGTCTTTGTGTTGCACCATTGCCACAGTTGAGGGACTGTGTGAACTTATTCTAAATTTATATTTGATTTAGATATTCTCTACTAACTTGTAAGCATTAACTGCCTCCACCTCGTTTTTAATATATATATTATATATATTCCGCTAACCAACTTTAGATCCCTCTCTAAATCTTCCAGACATCTTTGTTCTCAACTCTGACATCAAGCAGCTCCAATTTTTGCCATTTTTTCCCCAGCCATATCTTTCTAATGCTGCCAGACGTCAAACACTGCCTTCTTCAAATCAAATTTCTTTTCAAACGACAAGATTTTTTGTTGATTTTATGTTAGGTTTTAGATTGTGGTCTAGTTAAAGGATACACTAGCGCCATTTACTTCAAGGAATCTGTTTCTTTTTGTAAATAGATAAAAAAAAAAAAGAGAGTTAGATTTACTTTTTTTTCCCACCTAGCTGCCTTAGTGGTTGTGAATCATAGACTGTGTGTGTGTGTGTGTGTGTGTGTGTGTGTGTGTGTGTGTGTGTGTGTGTGTGTGTGTGTGTGTGTGTGTGTGTGTGTGTGTGTGTGTGTTGAGATGAATCAGCAACAGGCAAGCAGTAGAGTGGTTAATGATAAATCATGCTGGTTCTTTTATGGTGGTTAGTTTGTCAGTGAGTTTATTACTGTGTGTGTGCGCGTGTGTGTGTGTTTAGATGAATCAGCAACACACCATTGTGCTGCTTATGGGTGGTCAGTGTGCTTACAGTGTCTGTGTGTGTCTGCCTGCTTGTCAGTATAGGACATAAGTCATGAAACACCCCAGTCTACCCCTTGTTTTCCCCATCTCTCTCTCTCTCTCTCTCTCTCTCTCTCTCTCTCTCTCTCTCTCTCTCTCTCTCTCTCTCTCTCCTCTCTTTTAGCCCAAGTTCTCCCACATCACCAGCTCTGTGCTGGAAACAGGAGTTTATTGTGGAAGTTATACAATCTGTGAAATCATAGTTGCTCCTCTGGACGCAAGTGTGCAGTGAGATCTCTTTCGGAAATGTCTTCACTGCGAAAAACCCTCACCTGGATTTCTCTTTAAGCCTCGTACCTCGCAGTTTTGGCAAAGTGAAATCCCTCACTCGTATCCATGAATGAAACACTTCCAATCTGGCAAGCTTTTTTCTGCAACAGTGACATGTCCAGGTGGACACTGTCCTCTGTGTAGCTTTAAAAACCTGTGCCGTAGCACCCGCTGCCAGCTTGCCTGGATCAACTCCAGACTTTCTGCGGTCCCTCTCTCCAACCTCCACCTCGATCTCTTCCACTCATTCTCCAATAGGTGGCATTGGAGGGGTAGAGAAATGAGCTTAGCTGCTTTGTCCTTGTCTGGATCTCTGCTACATTTTCAGAGAGAGAGAGAGAGAGAGAGAGAGAGAGAGAGAGAGAGAGACAATAAAAAAGAAATAGAGAAATACAAGCTGCTCATGCACTTCCATTTCCTTTGTTTAGCCTGCAGTTTCCAGAGACTGAAAAACTGGATGCTCAACCCAAACTGTACATAATCTTATTTATAGAGTAGAGCTTTGGTATTTGATCAAATTTGAGAAATTCCTTTGAAAATATCATTAGGTTTGAAATACACCAAATATTTAGTGTGTGATTCTGAACAAATTAGTAACAATAGCACTACACTCAAATCTTCATGTCACAAAAAAAATAATAAAGTGGAAGACCACATCAACCTCCTGATGGTTCAGCACCAAATTAACATTAATTAGCACTTAAAATCGAAATATACCATCTTCAACTCTGACATATTTCCCAAGTAGTTTGTTGTTTACTATATATGCTTACTATATAGGGTCTAAAGCTAAGCTCACACATTCTTTGATTTTTTTTCGCTTCAGGTTGCCAGTCACTGCACTGTGAAGTTGTTAGTAGGTGTTTCTAATACTGGTTGCCATAGTAATAATTTTTCTCAGTGGGTGGTGTAATCCCCTTTATAAAAAATCAGTTTCTTGCCACTTAAATTGAACAAGAAATTTGCTGTTAGTATGTAAAATTCAAGATTGTATATCTTTATCATATCATCTGAGATGAAGGGATTGTCACGGATCACACGCTTGACTGTCTTCACTCCCATTGGTTGTCGCTACACCAAGTTGCTCCACATTTGGATAAAGTTCGCATTGTATAACATTGTTGCTGAACGTTGTATCCCTCAATGGCAACATCCACTCTGGTCAGTAGAACAAAAAGTGACTTTTTTTTTTTTGGAAAGTAGTAACGTTAATTCTTTTTTATAGATCAGGATATTACTACCGTCTCCTACTGTCTAAGTAAAAATAAAGGCTGTACATGGCATGAATTTAAATAGCTAAAGTTCCTGTTCAGAATGTTGGGACATACTGTAAGATATGATTTATATTATCCACAGTTGCATGTTTAAGACCATATGTTGTACCCAAATTTGAGTTTGTTTTGCCTTTGTACTATGACAGGTAGTTAGTATTGAAACTGTGAAATTTATTGTGGCAACCATATTGTACAGTTGATGTTGTATCCTCCACCCACTTTCTGGATTAGAATGTTGAGTTAGAGTGAATTGTAGGCTATCTTAGCTATATAGGATCAAAGAAAACAGTATACAAAATTCAAAGTTTGCCATGGCTTTGTCAGTCTTCAGAACTTTTTAGAGCTTGAATCTGTAAGAGAATTTGATATAACATTCAGAAATAGCGATTGATCCCATTACATGTGTAGTCCTCCTTTACTGGGACTTTAGGTTATAATAACCTTCACTCTTCTGGGAAGGCTTTCCACTAGATTTTTGAGCGTGACTGTGGGGATTTGTGTTAGATCAGCAACAAAATCTTTAGTCAGCTCAGGTATTGATGTTGGATAGGGAGGCATAAGGGTTCAGTTTGAGTTCCAGTTCATTCTAAAGGTGTTCAGTGGGGTTGAAACACAAGTTCTTCAACACCAAACTTGGCAAATCTTGGATCTCGCTTTGTGCACAGAGGCATTGCCTGCTGGAACAGATTTGGACTGCTTAGTTCCAGTGAAGGGAAATTATAGCACTACAGCATACAAAGACCTAACCGTTTGGAGAAGGTAGTTTGGCCACATAGTGTATGATGTAGAGGGGAGGTATAGCTTTTATATATAGAAGAGACTATAGACAATATAAGAGTAATATTCTCTCTAATTTGAGCAGGATGTGGTCTAGGAGTTGCTCTGCAGGAGAACAGAGAACAATAAAAGCTTTTTGCTCTGTGAATACAAGACGACACTTCATTGATCTGCTCATGGAGTGTATCATCCCAGTGTTTACCTAAGCTCGGGCTACAGGAGGTTTGTAGGCCGCTGCGTTTGGCAGTGTGTTTTATGAGGGGAGCTTTGTGGGAACTGAGAGTGAGCAAGTGGGAGAAAGAAAGAAAGAAGCAGGATAGAGATGGAAGCTGAGCACAGATGCAAATGCTATTAAACAGGACGGATTGCTGAGCACGGCCATTTCAATCTCTACTTCTCCACATGTCCGACTACAGCAGTGCTTAACGAGAAACAAACACCCTCCAGACGCCACACACACACACACACACACACACACACACGCTTCAAAACGCTCCCTCATCCTTTTCCCTTCTGACATCCTCCCTGCTTTGTGCTTTTGGCTGCATAAGAATGGCTTTTTAAAAATGATGCTCTTGGGTTGCCAAACTTACAACATTTACACTAGCTTAATTTATGTAATGCACACTAGTGTAGGTTATGTAAGGTAGCAAATAACTTTCAAAGCTGTCCTCCAGGTCCATTTAATTTCTGCTAGCATGGACAAAAATGACTCTTCCCGATTTTGCCGAGTGACAGCATTACAAACTTTATGATGTAACACCACAGCTAGGCACAACTAGGTAAATTTATACCATTGTGTGTATATAATATACTAAAAACCATTTGCCAAAAGAAGAAGTGTACTTTCCTTCCTAGTGTGTCAGGAACATTGCCAGCTTAGCTGAAGTCAATGTTGCCTCAGTAGCAGTTAAGAGTATAAGTATAGCATATTTTAGTGTTCTGGCATTTAATTAGCAACTGTTGATTATTAGGTCAACCTATTGCTACATTCACCTAAAACTCCTGTCATGGAATTTCTGACCGATTTCTGCAATCACCTCTGAACATGGAGTTCTTACTTGTAAACTCGGAGCTCACTCCTTAACCCTTTCCACTTATGAGGTAAACCTAATGCAGAATTTTCCCGTAAGTACTTGAGGTACTTAATTTGTAATTATAACTATACTCAGCAGTACCAAAAGCCACAAAGTAGTCATAAATGCTGATTACGTTGTCATGATTAAATTAACATTTGGCTGATGAAATTTACCTGAATTCAAATGAAAATTTGCTCTCTTTTTGCAGCAGAAACAACTTCACAAAATGCAGATTTGTGGATAGACATGGTACAGAGTTTATTGTTTTCATTATCAGTTATAGAAGAAGTATTAAAACACACACTCGTACTCTCTCTCTCTCTCTCTCTCTCTCTCTCTCTCTCTCTCTCACACACACACACACACACACACACACACACACACACACACACACACACACACACACACACACACACACACACAGTGTTTGGGGTCAACAACTGAAATAGCCTCCTAAGCCTAGGGCTGTTGAGGCTTGTTTGGATTTTTGGGCTTAGCTTCTACAGCTTTTAGTAATGACTTTGCAATGTTTGTGTGTGTTTGTTTTACAGAGAGACAGAAACCCACACACGCAGATAGGGAGCGAGTAAAAGGTTGTCTTTGTGTTTAAATATAATGGAGCTGGCTTTAATAAATGTTGGTGATGTTGACTGGTTTATCTCATCGGTGTTGTTTCAGGCCAAAGCACAGAAACATGTCTCTTTTCTAAAAACGGCAGGAATGTTTGGGGTTGTTGTTTATTCTCCTTCCAAAGTGACACTAATTAAAAGCACAGCACCAACACAATTCTTTAGACTCTGGCTCTGCTGTAGATAAGCATTGTGATATTATGGTCATTCCTGTGTAATTTGATTCTTTGTTTAAACACTTTCAGTAATTTCTACACTAAACTCTTGTCACTAGTATGGTATCATGAAGGGGATGTGTGACTGCTGTGTGCAGTGAAGGAGGTGTGGCCTCTGCAACTGTGTCTGAGTGAAGAGGTGTGGCCTCTGTAACTGTGTCTGAGTGAAGAGGTGTGGCCTCTGTAACTGTGTCTGAGTGAAGAGGTGTGGCCTCTGTAACTGTGTCTGAGTGAAGAGGTGTGGCCTCTGCAACTGTGTCTGAGTGAAGGAGGTGTGGCCTCTGTAACTGTGTCTGAGTGAAGAGGTGTGGCCTCTGTAACTGTGTCTGAGTGAAGAGGTGTGGCCTCTGCAACTGTGTCTGAGTGAAGGAGGTGTGGCCTCTGTAACTGTGTCTGAGTGAAGAGGTGTGGCCTCTGCAACTGTGTCTGTGTGAAGGAGGTGTGGCCTCTGCAACTGTGTCTGAGTGAAGGAGGTGTGGCCTCTGTAACTGTGTCTGAGTGAAGGAGGTGTGGCCTCTGTAACTGTGTCCGAGTGAAGAGGTGTGGCATCTGTAACTGTGTCTGAGTGAAGATGTGTGTTCTCTGCAACTGTGTCTGAGTGAAGAGGTGTGGCATCTGTTACTGTCTGAGTGAAGGAGTTGTGGCCTCTGTAAATGTGTCTGAGTGAAGGAGGTGTGGCCTCTGTAACTGTGTCTGAGTGAAGGAGGTGTGGCCTCTGTAACTGTGTCTCTGTAAAGGAGGTGTGGCATCTGTACCTGTCATTTTTGGTACACATGGTTAAGCCATTGTATCTGTGTCTCATTGAACGGGATGTATCCTTTGTTCCCATCAGTCCCAGTAATAGAGGTGGGGCCATTTTCTTTCAGTCTAAGTGAATGATGCATGGTCAGATTAGTAAAAACAGTTGTAAAGCTAGTGTATGTTTAATGTTCCTCATGTACTGCCGATATGTGCATTGTTGGCTAGTGGTTTGCTGATTATGGGTTTCCTGAACCATGAGCTTATCATTAATTGACTCTTTAATGATGTGTAATTGGCTTGTGGTAATGTGCTGTATTGTCATTACCTGTGTTTGAGATTTATGTCCCACTTAAAAGTAAAGAGGCACTGTCATAAAAAGAAATCACATGTATTGTCTCAGTTTTGGTTTGTGTTTGTCTGTAATGTCTGTTTTCTTTTCGCCTCCATGTCTCAGTTCCCGCGCTGAGCTAAATTTAGCTCTTTTGTTGGTGGGCTGAGTGAAAGCACAGCCCTCAAACCTGGCAGGGTGGCTAATAAGTAGCGATGTCCCTCTGGTTTCCTTTAATAGCTGGGGGTTTTAATGGGCAGGAGTGCAGCTGCAGGCGTTCGATACAGCCACATTGGCATTCTGGGATACATGCCAGCCAACCAGGCAGGCATGGTAGCCCCCGGTCGCTTGCAGGCCAGGAACCCCTGTGTCCTTCTGGCTTTCTTTGCTTCGATCTATGTGGTTTTTATTCTCTTTTCCTCTTTTTCTCTCAGTGTCTCCTTTTCCCCGCAGTGATGTCGTCTGGACATAATCATGCTGCTGCTTTTGTTTCTTGATTTCACTCTCCGGTCGATTCCCGATTTTTGGCTTGTTGCACCCATCAGATACATGCTTAGACTACTGAGCCTTTAGACTTTATTAAGCATTTTAAATAAAGAAATAATGAACGTTTAGCATAATGAGTATTTTACCACATTTACAAACCAAATTGTTTGCTCATAATTGTTACACAATGACCACGTTATCTCAGGAAAAGTTTAGTTATCTCAAAAGGTTTGGTTTCTCAGCACCAATGGAAAGTAATTGGTGCAAACTGGTCACACATCACATTCATTTATAAATATCTGTTGTGGTCCAATGATAAATGTTGTACACAGGATTTGTAAAATTTGCCACATAAAATGGATTAAATGTCTCATGCTGTTTTAAAAAGGAAATGTACAGCTCTCGATTGATGCTATAACCAATAACACATACACACATTACCACTAAAACACTTATTTGGCACAGCCAGAAGCAACTAGAAGAGTAGTATCATATACACTGTCTATAGTGTGATTATATTGCAGTGGATTTAAGGTAGTTATTAGAAGATGCACATAGTTATACGATGCAAAAAAATACAAAACCGCACACAGTAAAACCACTCACCCGAAAACGTTCATTGATTGTACACTAATAATAACATAAATCTCTTAAATACCATTGGCAACATTTACTTTCTTATTTGTTCACCTAAATCTTCGCTTCAGTTCTGTCGCTAGGAGCAGTTTGTGGCTCACATGTCAGTTTAGCAGCTTGCAACCAAGGGTAAAAAAGAAAACTCTGCCTGCAGCACATCATATTTGGTTCACTTCCTGTAGTCAGGTCGATTCAGGGTCGAAAGCCTTTCTCACTGTAGTTAAACCACCTTACTCTGATTTGATCCACACCCAAATGTGATTGCTGTGTTTTCTCCAGACAAATAATAATAAAAGAAGAAGAAGAAATAAATAACTTGCATAACATTATTTATATATATATATATATATATAAGACTATGAAAAAAGTAATAGTAAAAGTAAATATATTAAATTTGATTGAAGGTCATAAATTTTCAACTCATGATGGTCTGCTTAACTCCAAATCCAAGTGATCTCAAATCTACATGGCTGCTAACATTACATTAACACATCCAACAGCTAATAGAAAATTATATAAGTTTTCAACTTTTACAGCCAGAGATTAATATTTTACTGAACTGGTTCATTGATGAGGCTATTTTAATTGAAAGGATTCCACAAGAACATTTTCTTATGTATTACATTTGAAAACAGATCATTTCTATAGAGTTTTGGACCCCTATCTGGGCTATTTAGAACCTCATCTTGTTTTCTTCTATGATTATATTATTGAGTATTTTAATCGTAACCCTGAATTTAATTAATTTCTTGATCGATTGATTGCTGTCAGTGTTATTCATTATTAAGCATACCTGTCACATCATGAACATACAAAATCTGAAACATTAACAACATTGTCATGAGTAGCTAGTTTGCTGCTAACAAATCACAAGCATCTTTTTCCAATCTTTGCAGTTTGAGTGGCAGTTGAAACTGATATAATTCAGAGTTGTGACTTTCCACTTCTGAGCCAAGTTGAAGCAGCAGAGCAACCTCTATTCTTTGGCTCTTTTTCCTAATAGAGTCACTTTTATGAATGTGTTTTTACTGTAGAACACTTTAAAGAAGCAGCAGTGCTTTATCACGGATTTCCAACAGCCGAGATAATTTTGTGAATTTTATAAGGCAAACATGAAATATTGCTCCGGCGTCTGGTGGAAATGTTTTCATTAAAAACTGAGATACTGCAGCAGTGATTTAATGGTAGCTTACTGGAACAACTGAAAGGGAACAACTCTTAAATAAAAAATAAAAAAAAACTAAACTAAGTGTGCCTGCTATTTTCATGACATTTCTTTACAGTGTGTGTAAGCAAAACAAAGCCCTCGTTTGTTTAAATAAAGGTAAGTAGCCATGGTCTGAGTGAGATAACGGCTACTGAAACAGACTGTGCTATGATTCAGTGTGCACGTTATTATTTTCTCTTATCAGAAAGATCCATTTGGGGTTAGTGCTCGTATTATTGATTACTGGTGCGTGCCTTGTTTAGAGAGCAATGCTACTTATGTTGTCCCGTGTGTGTGTGTGTGTGTGTATGGGTATGTGAGTGTGGCTCAGGTTAAATTTGACGGTGTGATGTTGCTCACTCACCCCCACTGTGTTGGAGAAAGACAGAAAGAAAAAAAATGAGAGCGAGACACACTTTTTTTGTGTGTGTGAGGTTTTTTTTTATTCTGGTGGTTTCCACCCTGGCTGTAGTCATTAGGCTCCCAAAGTCTCAGCAGTCCAAAGCATCTCAGCTCTGCCTGTCTTGCTTTTGATCAGACTTTTCATTAGGACTGTTTGCAGGCTAAATGGTGATGCATTGTATTTAGATAACATACATCTAACACTTCTTCTGGATCTTTACTGCTGCTCATAGACTTCTGTGAGCCTCAGTCAGACGGTCGCCTCTCCAGCATACTGCACTGACAGGGACAGTGGGTCTGACTAGAACACAGGGCAGACTTTAATAGCAGAGCTGTGTTCTAATGCCAGTTGTCGTCAACACCCCCTCATTTGGAATTCACACCAAGACATAAACAGTTAGTGTTGTTTCCGGTGTCCACAGTCATTAGCGATGACACTCTCAACTCTTCCTCATCAAAAGTGTCTTTATTTTTGTACTGGAGCTACAGTGCTTATGTCACTGGCGTAAGAGAATCTCATAGCCTCCAGTCACCTTGTTTTAAAACACTGAGATGATCATAATCACTCAAAATTGCATGTTTTTAATGTGTGTTTTTGTGTGTATATATATATATATATATATATATATATATATATATATATATATATATATATATATATATGTGTGTGTAAATAATTTTTTTTTAATGCATTTTTTATGTTAACCTGTTACTGCTACTTGAGGTTGGAAAACAAGTTGCTGGTGGAAAACAATGAGACATTCTCCTGGGTTTTGTTGTGTTTGTATTTAATCCTAACCTTCAGCAGTAGTTCCACCTCATCCTCCTTCCTTTCAGCCATGTCGGTGCTTCTCTGCATTTTGTGTTCTCTTTCTGATATGCATGCTCTTTTTGTTATTCTTGAAGCATTTGAAATAAAGGTTTGACATACCGCCACCACCTCCAGGGCTTGCTTGCTTGCTCATAAACAAGTTCATTTTTTTTTTTTCCCTAGGTATGTTTGTTTTGTCTACATATGTCCACCTAGAAATGGAGATAATTTTTAAAATGCTGTTTTTGTGCACAGGATTTTATTTTTAATTAATCAATAGTTTTCACCCCATGTTTACAAAAGTATCTGTATAGGTGTCGATATGGTGTCTTCAGTTAAGAACCGGCCATTTTACAGCATCTGCCGTTATGTTTAGGGTTTAGGAGATTTGAACAGCTTTTAGGGAACAATAGAATATGTAAAGTGAAGACTTTACATCTAATTCACTAATTTTTTTTCTTTAGCTATATCAACCCATCTACAACCCATTTGGTAATGTATTTAAGGTTTGCACACAACTCTGGCAATTACAGTAGTGATATTAACTCAGTGTGACACCATACTGTTCATCATAAACAAATAAAAGCTCATTTTAAAGTCCCTATGGATTAAGATGAGTGGATGGTAAGGCTTCAGTAAAACAGAGCAGAGCTATGGCAATGCTATCCGGGAAACCGGTAAACCATTAAACACATTTTTATATAAAATACAATATTCCTTATATTCCATTACTTCTGACTAACTATATAAAGGCAGCCTTACTATATAAAAACGCTAGAACTTTGACATTTTTACTCAACTGTTCTTTTATTCCACTGTAGTTGGAAGCCCGAACGAGTGTCGTGATTGGCAGCGCGAGGGAAGATGTCTTTTGTGTAATGCCCAGCAGGGTGGACTAGCACCAGCCCTGGCATACGCAGCCACCTGCTATCTCCATATGCCTAGAGTCCAGACAGACCCAGCTCTCTCCTAGTGGAGCCTGCAGTACAGCTGACTGTCAAAGACTGAGAGGCTTTGTTCGATTTAGCTACAGTGCAGACAATCTCAGCATTCATGACCTTGTCCTTGTACTTTCTGAATGGCTAAAAAGCTTTGAGGGAACACTTCAGACAGGCATGCTTATGTCACTGACATGAATTGAATTCTAATAGCCATTATCATAATGCAAATCAGTATGGACAGGGAATTCGATAACTAAACTCCAGAGTCCTTCTGTTAGCTGTAAGGATTTTTTTTTAAGTCACATTAACACAAAAGCATGATGATTCTGAGAGTTGAACAGGCAGTGCAGTAGGAATAAAGAGATAATGACTTCAGGCTGTTTGGTGATTTCTGCCGCACTTGGCACAGTGACTACATTTTAGTGTGGCACTATTGCAGGACACTGCTGGGAAGTTAAATGTAACAGGTGATCGTGTTCATTTATGACTGAAGACTTAAAGCAACGTAATGAAGGTTATGCTTTTCAGTGTGGATTATTGGCTTCAAGTCGCTAATCAACTGCGTGACCATCTGTGTCTCGCAGTTCTGCAACTTGCGATTAGTTTTGTGTCTCGCATGGAATCTCTCTTTATCCAAAAAATGAATATACAAGTATTTACTTCACTCATTCTTAGTTCCTGTTAGCTCTTTTACCTGAGCTATTTCTTCTAACTCCATAAGTTAGAAATGTCATAGTATTAGCTGTGATGTTTTTGTTATTCAGTCAAGTCAAGAAGCTTTTATTGTCATTCAAACCATATATAGCAGACACAGTACACAGTGAAATGAAATGACGATTCTTCATGACCATGGTGCTACAAAAAACAACATAAAGCTACATAAAGCAACACAGAATTAAGGACTTGCCAAGTTTTAAGGATTTTTTTGCTGGATGTGACCGTAGTTCTGTGTTATCAGGCATTCAGTATATGCTTTGGGGCTCTTTGGTGGTTATACTGGTTTGTGTTGCCTTTATATGAAAATTGTGCCTTTAGAACTGTTATTTGTGCTGTGTGTGTGTGTGTGTGTGTGTGTGTGTGTGTGTGTGTGTGTGTGTGTGTGTGTGTGTGTGTGTGTGTGTGTGTTATGTAAACGTTCCATGTAACCGAATTTTTAAGGCACGTCTTCAACTCCTCCGTGTTTTCTAGCCGTGCTGCCTTGTTGACAAGCGAAATGAGAAGATAAGGAACTGCCTTCTCTTGGTTATTGTTGGTTTCTTTGTGTTTCTGTCTGACAGAATGTGAGCCAGACTAGCACAGACTTTCACAGTCTTGAAATGTGATGCCATGTCAAACAAAAATGCTAGTAATTAAGTCTGTTTAATTTCTCTATGTGAGTAACTTGTCCTTTTATTTGTTTGTTTGTTTATTTATTTATTTATTTATTTATTTATATTATTATTTTATATTTTAAGTTTGTTTCATTTTTCTGTTTTTAATTACTGTTTTTTTTTTTGCTTTGTTTTGCTTTAATTTTATTTTTCTTTTGATGTTGTGATATGGAGTTCTTTGTTTTTGTTTTTTAACATTTTTTATGCTTTTTTTTTTTCCAGATTTCTTTTCCACCACTAATTGGTAGTGTATTTGTTATTGTGTATTTCTGGTGAGATACAGTTAGTTATGAGTGTTCGTCAGTTTGTTGGAGTTTTTAACATGCCTCCATGACATTAATAATCCTACAGGAGATTTATTAGGTATTCACATTTTCCTCGAGACTCTAAAGTGAAGCTTTAGCACCACACAGTTTGCTGTATAATGATTTCTTTGTGAGGGTCTACACCACACCGATGATTTAACGATGGCTTAAACGGTCCTGCTTTGAAAGGAAACTCCATGCTTGGGGTCGCAGAGTTCATAACTGCAGAGCGAGCATGGAGACAAAGAATCGTTTCAAGGCTACGTAGAGAATCCACACGTCTCGCTGTCCGTCCCTGTAGTCCATCAGTCTGTTAGAGCAGCACCTGGAGTTTTAGCTCTTTGTTTAGGGTTATCTTAAGCTCTCGCTCTCGCTCTCTCTCTCTGTCTCTGTGTGTGTGTCTCTCCATCTGTCTCTCTCTTTGTCTCTCTCTCTGTCTCTCTCTGTCCCTCTTTCTGCTCTCTCTTTCTCTCTTTGTCTCTCTGTCTATCTGCATCTCTCTCTCTTTTTCTCTCTCTCCATCTGTCTCTCTCTTTGTCTCTCTCTCTGTCCCTCTTTCTGCTCTCTCTTTCTTTCTTTGTCTCTCTGTCTCTCTCTCTGTCTGTCTGCATCTCCACTTTTCTCTTTCTCTCTGTTTGTGTCTCCTCATCTGTCTGTCTCTCTGTGCTCTCTCTCTCTGCTTTCTCTCTCTCTCTCTCTCTCTCTCTTTCTCTCTCTCTCTCCATCTGTCTCTCTCTTTGTCTCTCTCTCTGTCTCTCTCTGTCCCTCTTTCTGCTCTCTCTTTCTCTCTTTGTCTCTCTCTCTGTCTGTCTGCATCTCTCTCTCTTTCTGTCTGTCTCTCTGTGTCTCTCTCCCTCTGTCTGTCTGTCTCTCTGCTCTCTCTCTCTCTCTCTCTCTCTCTCTCTCTCTCTCTCTGTCACTGCTCTCTCTCTCTCTCTCTCTCTGTCACTGCTCTCTCTCTGTCTCTGTGTGTATATGTGTGTGTTGGGCTGTTTTTATATCTTGGTCAGAAGCATATGTACTTCCCACAAGGATATTAACATCTGACAGTTTTGACCTTGTGGGGACATTTGGCTGGTCACCATGTCTGTGTGTGCTGTGTGTGTGTGTGTGTGTGTGTGTGTGTGTGTGTGTGTGTGTGTGTGTGTGTGTGTGTGTGTGTGTGTGTGTGTGTGTGTGTGTGTGTTTTGCTCACTCGCTCGCTCAGCAGAATTTCTAGCAAGGTTTTTATAGACAGTGGTGGTGTCATGCAGAACCTGTCAGTACACACACTGCCATATTCATTTTTTTTTTAACTAAACATTTAATCTCTTTTTTTTGTCTTTCTATAAATACAATCACCTTTTGTGAATTTTTAAGCCAAACCTGTTCAACTTGAAGCAGCATGCCCTGAAATGAAAATTGGTTACGATTGAAAGACTAAATCAAACCGGAGATTTAAAAAAAAAATGAGTTTCTTATAACCTGAAACATGAAGCTGAATATATATCATGAGAATTGATCTCAGAGATAATTGGTTTGTCGTGCTATTATAGGCAGCTCTCAGATTGACTTTTGCTCGGCCTCTTGAGCAATAGAGCAGCACATTTTCATTCGCTTGTGTTTTGAATGCATTATGGCGTTTGATCCAGTTTCACACAAGTGCAAATTTCATGATAAATATCCCTTTAACCTCAGTATAAGAAATGTACTTAAATTATAATAGAGAGAGAACTGGGCTACAGATGCATAAGATGCCTAAACTTACAGTATATCTGTATTTACAATACTTTGGGGGTGTGTGGATTTTGCAATTTTTATTCAGTTTGTCAGCCACTGTGTGTTTGACACCAATCTGGGACTTAAGCATCTTATTCAGAGAGCAGTCATGAAAGACTAGAAGGTTATGACTCACATGTAAAAAGTTCAATCCCAAAATCTTATTATGTACAGGGCACAGTGGCTTAGCGGTTTAGCATGTTTTCCCTCGCATCTCCTGGATTATGGGTTTCCTTCCTGTCTCAGCTGTGTTGGAGGAGTCTGGTTGTTCTCTCTGTGTTTCGTTGGTTTCCTCTGGGTAATCCTGCTCCCTCCCCCAGTCCAAAGACATGCGCTGTAGGCTGACTGCACTCTCTGAGTTGTTCCGTGTGTGTGCACGTGTGCGCGTGTGTGTACCTTTGCCCTGCACCAAATTCGTGTTATTTGTATAACGCTTTTAACAATGTCACAATGCGTCTGTGTGGAGTTTGTAGAAATAAATAAATAAACATGTATATATATATATATATATATATATATATATATATATATATATATATATATATATTATATATATATATATATATATATAATCCTAATGAGAAAGCCAGAGGTAACAGTGGCAAAGCAAAACTCCCTGAGACAATTTGAGGAAGAAACCTTGAGAAAAGGAAACCCATCTTTATCAGGGTGACACCAGTGAGTGAGATTTCCATTATCGTTTTTTGTCATTATTTCATTTATGTGCACTATACGTTCAAAAATGGCAATTAGTTAACCAGGACATTGTAGTTTTAAAACAAAGTCTGTTTTGTTGAAGTACAAATCTATTCATGGCAGTTGCAGTCCTAAAGCTATATATCAAATGTAAATTTCATTTCAAATGGAACTGGCTCTCTGACTGAGACATATTTCTGAAATAGTTATTATAAGGAAGGAATAAAACACAACAGGGAGCCAGCCACTGGTGCCACCCTGACATTCATTATTTTTTCCTAAACCAACATCCCACAGCAATTCTCCAGCGCTTTTTGTGATTTATTATTTATTAAAGATTGACACATCATACATTTTAACCATTTGCAGTTTACTTCAGTGCTGTGGAACATCCATCACTTATATTTTAGCAGCTATAAAGAGTTGAATCCCTCATCAGAGTCTGTTAAAAATTTAATAAGCTGAAAAATGCAGCTTGTCATATTTGTGAGAATCTGACTGGAATCTGTGAAGCCCCAAACCTGAGGGTGAAAATACTGACACTGGAGACTCCTTAATAATAAATGTATTAATGACCATATCCTCAGAGAAAATATAAGCATCTCACCTATTCTCTCTATTATTAGGCTTAGATCATATGACCATACAAGTATCTGAGAATGATCTTTAGGGTTGTGTCTGTTCTACAGATGTGGTTGAGCAAGAATCTGACAATCTCCTCTTTTGTTTTAGTGACTGATTTTACAAACGAATATTATGAATATATTATGAATAAATTTTGGGTGCTTCAATTTGGAAGTGTTGCTGGGAGTCACAATCAAAGCAGCCACGTTAATTAATGTGTGTGTGTGTGTGTGTGTGTGTGTGTGTGTGTGTGTGTGTGTGTGTGTGTGTGTGTGTGTGTGTGTGTACTATTTTAGTATATTTGCAGTTTTTGAAGAGAAATGGAGAAGTTCAGCTTTCCTTCACTCACCTTTGTTAGTTCCTAGACAACATCGCGACTCTGTCTCAGTGGAACAACACAACCATGTGCCAGAAACCTTTATTGAATAGACCTAAAAAAATAAGTTTGTTATTTTACAAAAATGTTCCTTGGTCAGGTCTGTTTCAGTTCATTTATCCAGAAGGTTTGGGGATTAGAATTAATAATAGAAACTTGTGGGTTTACTACGATCAGAGATAGTCAAGAACTGGTATCTACTGTACCTCTTTTGACC
Organism: Tachysurus fulvidraco; assembly: GCF_022655615.1. Taxonomy (NCBI): domain Eukaryota; kingdom Metazoa; phylum Chordata; class Actinopteri; order Siluriformes; family Bagridae; genus Tachysurus; species Tachysurus fulvidraco. The sequence goes on from NC_062519.1 coordinate 33,668,181, forward strand.
AATCAGATTCAGCCGAAGGTCAAGTGGTATAACAGGTCAATAACATGATAGGGTTTAGTATTTGTTGGAAACTTAGGAGTCTTTGATAACTGTCCGTCTTTTGATTAAAGTTCCGATCCCTGAAATATCCTGTCAGTTCCTTAACTTTAGGCAGAGCGTTATCTCAGAGCTGAGGTCACGTAACCTTTTAACCTTTCCCCTCTGACTCCTTGCAACAATGCTTGTATTGTCTTTGGCTCAGTGTTGTTACAAAATCACTTCCTGTTCCTGCCTGGACATATTGCCTCCACATGCAACTGCTGTGAAAGAGTCATATGACTGGGATAAAAGTGCCTCCTGTTGTCCATTACAACAGAGAAGGTTTTTTTTTTCTTCTTTTTTTAATGTGTACGCCTTGTATAACCCCAGCAATACATTTAGCATGTGTATATGGATGTGGTTTGTTTTATAGAGGGTGAACGGCGCATGCGTGACCCCGCACGTCCGAGCGACAGGCTAATGTAATGTAATATGCAGTGTGTTTCTTGGCCGAAGGGCGAAAGCCTGATTGCCCCCCCTTCCATCTGATTTTCTGCCTCGGCAATCTGTCACATTTAGCGAAGGGACTTTCCAGCAAGGGGACTTTCCATACAGCTTTTCTAAAAGGATTTTTTTTTTTATTCCACACTTCCACATGGCCTAACACCATTTATACCTAGCGCTTCTCTTAACTGTCAGACTCGTAGACATTATTGCTGCAATAGATCTTTAGCTTCACACAGCATCATTATCCACATTTGTTTAGCTGTTTTAAAGAAATCCCTGTTGGATGAGCTGGTAGAGCTGCAGCCTGACACTTCAAACACACAAAAGTTCACATTATTCTGTTTTTTTTTTTTTTTTTTTTTTTTTTTTACAGTCTCTTATTATTTATCGATGTTTTTCTTTGCTTTTTCTTTGCACTAATCCCTCGCATTTCATTCTCTGAGAGATTCTGATCCATAAAACAAATGATGTTCATATCCTGCTTTTGGACAGCAGGGAGAGATTTACGGTGTTGTGTTAGTCCTTTATGAGAGTCACACATGAATGATGTCTGTGAAAGAGCCGGTAAGTGTTTGTAACACTGCCTCAAAGATGGAGTAAGCTGATAGCTGTTCTTTTGAGCTCATTTCATGGGGTTTTGTATGATCTTAGCTTGAGCAGGTGTCCCGGCCGTCTCTTCACCCAACCATAAAGGATCATATTTAACCGTGACTGAATTACTGAGACGCCTGACGTGTGAGAGAGACTGGATCCAAGTTTTTAGGTATTCGTTTTTTATTCGTCCAAGTCGATTCTATATTATTCTTAGTGAGCAATTCTAGCACACGGTCTAGAAGATAGAACAGTATCATTTCACACAGCCTGGTAAGCTGACCTCACATTAGTTCAGAATTATATAATATGTATTTTCTAGTATACATGTTATACTCTATATGTAGCTTGTGTTTGTTGAATAACACATTCATCAATCTTTCAAACTGTTACTGTTCTGCTGATGCCAAAGATGCACATATTGTATATTTCTTTTTTCTAATCATCCACCACTTTTTGGAATGAGCATGAACATTGTACAGCATGTAGGCCATTCATCACTCAGTACCACCTCTTCTCTATCAGTCCTCGCATCATCTCCCGGCTTCTGACTAGACCCTTTCTATTAAAGCCATGCAACACTATTTTTGTTTTGGTGTTTCTGTCTGAAGTTACTGGAAAATGTTTGCGCCATGGAAGAGGCGTCACATGACTCATATCTGAGCGCCTGGAGTTTTTGATTCATTTCTGGCCGCCGTTTTTTCTTTACAGATTGCTCAGACGGTTGATTGCATGAAAAGTTTCACAGTAGCCTAAAAAAAGCTGATAAACACAGAGGCACAATATAAATATTTCAGAAGAGCTTAATAAACACATGCAGACTTTCAAGTCTTCTGGCAGCACATTGAAAGTGTTTTGTCATGTTTACTTGGTGCGTTTTGTTTTACAGAGCAAAGGAAGCACACAGCTAGCTGATTCATAGGAAACTAACTGCCACACTTACAGTCTGGGTTCTTTTGCATTTTAGCTGCTAAGTTATAAAAGCCGACAGAACATGTGGTATTGAATTGGACCAACATTTTCAATGGTGACAGAGTAGACTGACATATTCGATCTTCTAATTTCGAACATTTTTTAATGAAACACTTTATTACTCTTTACCTTAGAAATTTGTTTTTATATATATATATATATAATTTTATACCTTTTCCTTATTTTCTGCTGTATACATGAATCTATAAATCAAACCATCTATAAATCAAAACCATGTTCTTTCTTCTTATGTTTAGTGAACGGTTGTAGAGATTCCTTTTCTGTTAGCGACGTGTCATTTGCGAATGAGTCGACTCTTTGAGGAGGATCCGTTTCGCATATCTAAAAGTCAGTAACGGCTTTCTGTCGGAAATTTATCACTACTCGAGTAGTATTTATGATTCTCTAACATCATTAATCTCTCACACAGGGAAATTGATCGATATGCATCAAGTGAATCGTATCAGCCTCTGAGTTATCCAAGTTATTTGTAAATTGCTGAAAACTAGCGAAAATCACACAGTTTGGGCTAATTTAAAATGTCTTTAAAGGAGTATTGTCAGCCGTCTTGAAAATGTTTCTCAGCCAGCATCAGTCCTGGTAGCCCTGCACGTCTTCCACTGTGTAAGCAAAGCTGCGTTTGTTGAGCGCATGTATTATTTCCTGTTAGCTAACGTAAGCTACACCAGAAAAACAGCTACATAAGCATTTGAATGCTTTTCCTGAATGGCTCGATTCTCAAGAATCTTTTCACCTGTCAGTTTTAGTTTACTTTATTGCTTTTATGGCTAACTCCAATACAGAGATGTGTGTGGAAAATGTTGCACAACTAGCAGTTACTTTTATGTAACGAAGTGGTTGGCAGTGGTGGCTCAGGTGGTTAATGCTCTGGGTGGTTGATCAGAGGATCAGGGATCAAGCTGCCACTGTTGGGCCCTTGAGCAAGGCCCTTAACCCTTTCTCCTTCAGGGGCACTGTATCATGGCTGATCCTGCTCTCAGACCTCCAAAAGTTGGGATGTGCGAAGAAAGAAATTCACTGTCCTGTAATGGGCATGTGATCTTCTGAAGTAGCAGAGTAACACTTTGTAGAACAGTAGGTTTGCGTACTGCTGAATGTCGATTAAGTGTCATGGACCAATCAGAATGAATTATTCAGTAATTATTCTCTGAGTAATATCGAACACTTTTTGGCATCAGTAAACCAAAGAAATCTCACTAGGCATAGATTTCATTGCAGCTCTTAACAGTCTCAAAGCCACTAAAGAATAAAAGGATAAGGTTTATTTTCAGAACAGTCAATGGGTCACGAATACATATATCGTGTACACAAGTATTGGCACTGGTAAGGACTCACACTGCAACACTGATTATTCAAACCTTGAGATATTTCAGACAGGATCGTATACTTGTACTAATTATTACTAATTATTAAAATCATTAAACACTTACGTTATAACATTCGAACAAACTGTATAAAGAACTTCAAAAAGTTAAAAAGCAATCATTTCATAGCTACAATAACGATAACAAGCACTTGTAAATGACGTCGGCTTTGAGTTTATCTGTTATATGACGTCATTTCCTCAAAGGGAACATAGTGAGCATTAATGTTCCCTGGTGCATTGTGGGATTTTTTTTAAGGAGCGAGTGTTCCAGGGCACTGAAAGGTTTTTGTGATTAGTTCAGTAGTCGGGTTACCGATCAGTGCTGTATTGGAGACACGCCTCATTAATAGTGCAGCTCGTTAATAAAGACTGGAACAATCTGTACTGTAAAATTAGTTGCCATTTGCCTCCAGAATTTGTAGGGTATTTTTTTTTTTTTGCGTTGTATTCTTTGCTTGTTTTGAGAAACCTAGTTGAAGTAATTCAATTGTAAGCACTGGATTCTTCCTTTAAACTCCTAGCAGTGAAGACACACATGCAATAACTTTTCTATAATGGCTGTACTCATGTTCAGCACACACAAATTAAATAGTGTTTTGGTTGAATGCATTCTGAGATGATGCATTCTGACATGCCCCCCCTCCAAAAAAAAAAATTATTTTATTTTTGTTTGTGTGGAAACTTTAGACAATAGACAACACTGTAGCGCATCGTCCACAACACGATAAATTCAGGTTTGTAAACAAAGACACACCTCTAGTGTGTGTGTTAGTATACTGCCCTGCTTTTAAAGTGGCCATGAAATGACCAGAGCTGTGATTAGACCCTGTATTTTGACAGGTTTTCAGGTTTCCTTTCCTCTCAGCTGTGTAGGATTTCTTACTGCCAATTTGCACATCCTAGAGCAGAGCTTTGCAACCACGACACCTCATGCTGATAGCTGGCCATGTGTCGTTTGTTACCAGCATGCAGCAGTGTTTTTTCTTCATGGAAAAGAGCATTTGGCTTCCCACAAGGGAAAGGGAAAAGACTGCTGTTTAACACAAGGCAGCGAAATAAAACCGTTTGGAGAAACAAGCTTTCAGAACACACATACTGTTTTGCAATATCTCCAAATGCTTGCTCACTCAGTGTCTCTCTCTCTCTCTCTCTCTCTCTCTCTCTCTCTCTCACACACACACACAAGCTGCAGCTCATGATGACTTTGGAGTTAAGTATATTAAGTGTTTGATCATAAACAACAGAAGTTCCATCATAAACAACATGGGGCTGAGCAGCAGGGAGCAAAATTTGAGACATCATGTTCTGGACACATGTAATCACATACTTTCTCAATATCTCTAAATGCTCGCTCTTCCCTTACACACGCACACTAGATGTGAGTTTACTGGACTTCAAAGTGCACAGACAAATACAGTAAAGGCTGCGATGAGGCTTATATATGTATATAATCCTATAATAATTCCCTTTGTAATTTGCAATTACTTTTCAATAGCATGTCCAATGAAATACAGATGTCTAGAACCTCTGCTAAGTTCCTACAGGACAGATTGGAATACAAACGGATTCTCTTTTTAAACAAGGGATACATAGACATAAAATATTTTGAATCAAACCACACACTCACAGAAAATACTAATTTGTCATCAGGTGTCTCTGAAACATCATCTAAAAATAATAATCAGTTCCTGATTGCTTTCTTCCTGAAAATTGCTTAAGAGCTTTGTGGCACTTGACAAGGCCTTTGTCTCCACTTTCTGTTGTCGCTTTTATCTTTTGTCGCTAACAGAATAGCTGCTTTTCAAACTGGTGTGCTGGTTGATTTTAGCAGCATGAGCACGCAGTTAATGATTCACCTCACTCTGTGTTCAGCAGAGCTGCAGTCTTTTCACTGCTAACTGCGCCTTTGTTTTCCGTCTCAGGATCTGCCATCCTGGCTAAAAAGGAAAATACTCCTTGAAGGAATATCTTGCGCAATATTTGATTTTGGAGCATGTATTTAATTAGTCATATGTTTGTTTTTGTCACGTTTTAGCTGTTCTTCCATTTGTATTTGTTTTTTGTTTTAATGTGATTCTTACTTATAGTTTTTCAAAAGTTACTTTGTTTATCCCATAGCTGTCTGGTCGTGTAGCATTTTTACTTAGCGGAATGTTTTCTTTTCCAGTTTTCTGAATTTGCGAACACACAACATTTTAAAAACATAGCCGGGGATGTTGAGAGAAACGATAAACAGGAAAAGTTTCCAATCTTCAACGTATAACAAAGCTAGTTTGGGTTAAATAGCACTTGTTCTAACATTGAAGTGTGAACTTAATTACCTAGCGAGTCCTCCAGCTATTTAAAACCTCAGGTTTTCTCTGAGGTAAAGTTTCTCTTTATATACCAGAGGTCAAAAAATTGAGTTTGTTTTATTGTGACCAGTTAGCATTGGATTTCTTAGTCATGTCACACTCCACAGTAGATAGTGCTTTTCTCCTAGACTACAATTGGCAACATTTTCTTAAAAAAAAAAAAAAACATTAGTTTCTTTTTTCACACAAATGTTTCTGCTTTATTTTGTCTAATTAACTTGAAGAGAAAGTGAGGGAAGGAAAAGCTGCTGTAATGTAAGTGATCATAGGAACAAACTCGTTTCTCAGATAGTCCTCATACTCTATAAGTATCTAGAGATGAGTTGAAAAGCAGTGTTAAGAAATATGAAGTAGTTTTCATTCTCATATGGCTGTGATGTTTGAGGAATACACTGCATCCCAATCGATCCTGTTGTGTTTTATTCTTTACATTCAGAAGCTGCTCTTTCTAATTCACACCCCATTCTTTCTATGCTCATATTCAGCTGTCTGTTTTAAAGAATTTTATTCTTTTCGAGTTTCTTGGAAATTGCCTAATGGCAGCTTTTATGATTGTGATTAACTATATGAGGGAAATTCCTTAATTTGTCGAACACGTACTTCTGGTGCGTGTGATGACTTTAGTGTTTTATCTCATCCTTATTATTATAATGTCATGGAATTAACTTGAAGCAGCTTTGGAATGAGCCTTTAAAAAAATACACTTTGGATACCATGTACATGATGGAACAAGCAGAGATGGTCTGATCGAAAAGACAAGGCATGATTATTATTTAGGGATACTTTTTTTATGGGCCATGGCAGCACCAACTTTAAAGTGAACACACACACGCAGAGAGAGAGAGAGAGAGAGAGAGAGAGAGAGAGAGAGAGAGAGAGAGAGAGAGAGAGAGAGAGACAGCTGAGAGCGACAGCAGCTAGAGGAAAAAATGTTCTTGATATATTTTTCTGGACAGTCAAATTATATATACTGTATATAATAATTTATATATCATATAATGTATATACATTATATGATATATAAATTATTATATACAGTATATATAATTTGTGTGTGTGTGTGTGTGTGTGTGTGTGTGTGTGTGTGTGTGTGTGTGTGTGTGTGTGTGTATGCATGTATGTATCCAGATTGCCTGTCCCAGTTACTCTTTTAGACCCTTTCAGAGGAAAACGGGAAGATTTTAGCGACTCAAGTTTGACATTTGACCCTCTAGATGTTTATGGCATGTCTTTAAGGCCTTATTTTGTTGTTAAACAAAAAGAAATAATAAAAAAAGCACATGGAAAGAAACACTTGTTTGTTATCTGAGAAGAAATCTTAGCTGTAGGAGTGCTGCTCCTCTGTTATCAACAATAACGTAGCAGTTTGCCAGACAAATCCATCAAATGGCCTCCGAGCCAAATGCTGCTCTATACAAAGTTTGAAATGACTTTTCAGGCAGCCAATTAAAAAAAAAGTTGTTATTGATTTGTCCTTTGAGACGTTTAACTGGTTGTCAGAGACTAATTTCATCTCGGATAGAAAACATTAGCAGGCAGCTCTGCTGTATTTCTGCAGTTCACTGGAAGATATGTTCAGGTATTAGCACAGTTATAATGCTACACAGGTGGTAGAAATACTTCAGACTAAGGGTTATGTGATGACTGTTTGACTGTGTGTTTATCCGAAGGACTGAATTGGTCAGGAAAACATTTCTTTTATTTGCTCATTCGCCATAACAGTCTTCTGTTTCTTTATTTGTTATATTTCCATGTGATATGTGTTTGTTTTTTGTTTAGTTTTTTTAGTTTAATTGAAGTGCTTTAACGTATCAGACGGACATCAGAGCTGGGTGACGCTCAAAAATTTCCCCATCAGTGTTTGTGTCAGAAAAGAAAAGTGTTATTGTGCTATCACTAATTTATTTACTGAGAAAGTGTTGCTTGGACTTGGACTTCCTTATATTTGTTCTGATTGAAAACAGACAGGCAGGCAGGCAGGCAGAGAGAGAAAGAGAGAGAGAGAGAGAGAGAGAGAGAGAGAGAGAGATATGTTCTGGCTGTACATCACATTAATTAACATGGCTGATAATCCGAGTTGTGTTCCTACAGACAAGCCTAAACTCTATTAGGAGAGTGCACAAAGCCATTTCTTGCCAAACACAGGGTATGTACTTTACATAGAGTTTAAAATAACACTGTGCTTCTTCAAGAGCAATGTTTTGGGCAGAAGAAAAAGATTTATTTCACCAGCTGAACAGCCTGTACAAATAACACATCGTGTCTAAAAATTAAATCTCTCAAAACATCCATTTTAAGACTTGATGCAGATTAACATCACACAGACGTCCACTCATATCTCTCTCACAGAACACAGGGTGGAAGCAGAGATACATGCTTTTGACAGATTTTTCAGGGACCCAGTGGACATTCTAGTTATTAAATGTAGATATTCACTGCCATGGGGATTCAAAATAAGTCGGCCACATTTTATATATAGGGAGAAAAATATGTGTTATATATGAAATATATATAATCCTGGTAGAAACGGAAATGCACTAAGTGTAAAAGCTCTGACTCGTCTTCTATTGTAGGTATTTTTTGAGGTGCGGTTTTAGTTCTTTAAGAATTTTATTTTTGGAAACTTAAGAACAAAGTGCCTAGAACTGCAAATGGGTAAAACGACCATTCACATTTGATGCATTTAGAGCGATTAAAAGCAAGCAGATGTAGACCAGGTGTCTCTGTATCTGTAGTCATGGGGCATGTGAAGAAAGACCTGCAGCTGTACTTCTCCATCCTAGTAAGACAATGTTGATACGTTAAACAAAACCCCATCTCCTACTTTCATTTGCTTTATGTTAGGATTCACCATCCCGTACTCTCACACCATATATTCGCATGTACTACCTCGGGATCAAGTTGGCCTTTTGTCTTACAGTGACAAATAGCAGTACACTCACACAGACATGTCCCACCACCACCACCACCACTGTGCATCGACTGAGCCATGAATGTCTACATTTGAATGAGCAGACGTGAAAACAAGCAGAGATTCCCATAAGTCTGAGCACCGGGGATCTGAAGCCGGTGCTGTTACATGTGCTGAGTGTTAAGGAAGACGTTTGAAATGACAGACATGACTGAGAACTCTGTTTTCATCAGCTCCTGGAAGCATGTTATGCGAGCTATGATTCACACGTTCCCAGCATCGAGAGACAGAGCAAGACCAAACTTTTTTCTCTCTCCTTACACCTCTGTTTGCGTGACTACAACGTGGCACTTTAAATGGAAAGATATTATGAAACATTCATGTTCAGGAATAGTTTCTTAGAATTGTCGTGATAACAGCAGGAACAAGGACACTTACAGTATTAGCAATTTGAACAATTAGCAGATGAATTTAAATATGTTTATTCTGGGATTGTTCTTTTCTGAATAAATATTTCCTACTTTTTAGGGGAAAAAAAAACATTGTCTTTCATGTCATATGTGCCACAGATTTCAGAACGTCTTAAATAGCTTTCCTGTGGTTCCTCTATGTATAAGCAGAACGTTTCTGTCTTCAGGATATTTTTTCAGCATCACCCCTCTCTCTCCGTCTTTAAGTCTTTGTTGAGGAATGCCTTAGAGACCCAGTCACCTCTGAGTAATTACCTTCTCACGTTTCGGGCTGGCCGGCTGAAAGAGCCTCTGTGTTTTTTACGGGCGGGTGAAGTCGGGGATGAGCGTCTCTTCTAGAGACGTTTGCTGCATAAATATAGGACACATCTTGGCCATGTGTTTGCAGTCGGGTTGGTTAGGGTTTTTGGTGTTTTTTTCATCAAGGACCATTTTTACAAAACTCGGCACAGCGAGTTTCTGTGTCGGTCTTTTTTTCCCCTCCCCTACTCTTTTGCTCTTGTTATTTTTTTTCTCTATCTTTCCTCTGCCCAGTAACTGCAGTTTGGAAATAAGAAGCATGTGTGTGCAGAGGTCTGAGTGAATTTATGTAGGAATCATTAAAACGCCATGTGAACAGTGTCTATTTTTTCAAGGCTGGAATTGCTTTGAGCTGCTGATCTCGGGCCTGATCGTCCAAAGGTGGACACTGTTAGTGAAAGAAGCAGTACATGAATGGATAGGTGAATATGACAGATAGACTAGAGGAAACTAGAAGAGACTAAGTGAAGTCTTTTCTGTAACACAAAATATGTTTGAAATATTGAAATATTTGTGATGCGCTTAATGATCGAGGCACCAGGTTGTTGGTGGCTGCTTTACTTTCATTCTTTCTCTGAAACGATTGCAGCTGTCTGCCTCGCTGACACCACCAGGGTTTGTTGACACAGTTACAGTGGCATGTGATACTGTATATCGCAAACATAAGTGATAGCAGTTACAGTGCAGAAAGCTGGTTGATATTAGAACACACAGTTTAAAAAACTGGTGGATGTTCTGGTGACAGTTTGAGGAATCTGTCCATTTTTTTTTTTTTTCGGAGAGGACACAGAAAAGCTGTGGATGTTACAGTTGGGGTACAAAAACTGGTGAACATTAGGAGGGTGGGGAGTCCAAAAAACAATGGGATGTGGTAGCTCAGTGGTTAAGGTGTTGGGCTACTGATCAGAAGGTCATGGGTTCGAACCCCAGGTCCACCAAGCTGCCACAGCTGGGCCCCTGAGCAAGGCCCTTAACCCTCAATTTGGTTGTTTGAGGCAAATTTTGAAAATCCTCAAAGATTTCTAAAATCCTAGGGTAAAATCTGTTGTCTTTGAAGGCTTGTTTGACATGTTCCTCGACAGCCGATTAATGGCCGTTGCGATCAGTTATTTCCTCCGATTAAGTTCAGGCAGTGTCAGAAGTTTTCAGACACTTACCTGCAGTGTAACATCTCCTAGGATGAGCGACAAACCAAGAACCAATAAGAGCGCCGAACCGGATGGTGCACTAAGTACAACAACTTCAATGACTTGATGTGGGAATATAATATTCATAAACAATACATTTATACATTTTAGATAAAAAAAAAAGTTTTCTTTTCTAAACTTATAAGGATATAAACAGGGTTTATGGAAGGTGCTCGAAGTTCTGTACATGAATTTGGCTTTTTGAAATGTAAGTACTTGAAAATAACCATTTTTTCTTGTGCTGCTTAAAAAGCACTTGAATTTAAAAAGCATTAAAAACAAAAATCGCTAAAAATTGCTTTGTAGCCCCTCCCATTTCCTCCTCCTCATTTGGACATGGACGGCTCCTGTGGCTCACCTGGAGCACACTGACGTTGTGGTGAAAATGAAGCAATGCCTGGGACATGCACATTTATTCCAGCATGACTAGAGGAGGCGGCATAGAAAAATTGCCTTTTAGAAGACATGACAAATGTGCGTTGTCAAATGTGCAGCATGCCCGTTGTCAAATTTATTATTATTTTATATTTCTGTGGAATTTAAAAAGAGGAAATAAAGAATATGTCTTAGCGACATGTCTTGAAAAGAGAAGAAATAGTGCGTGAATTTCAGAATGAAGCATATGTCCAAACCCTGAATAAGCTCTGGTTACAATGTGCTTGATACCGATACGCCATAATTGCTAAATAATGCTGGAGATTGTAGTTAACACTGCAGCTCTCCATGCTCAATTAAATATGGATAAGGGCTACAGGACTGCAGTATCGACCTTGAGGTTGAACACTTCTGGCCCTAGCTCAGTAAAATATTTCATTATGCTGGAGAAAGCAAAGATAAAATCAGTCGTCCTCCTTGCATATGGAGTTCAATTCAACTCACATTTGCTCATATTATCTGGCTATATTTAGGATTGTTGTATTTGAAGCTGGTTTGTGTGTGTGTGTGTGTGTGTGTGTGTGTGTGTGTGTGTGTGTGTGTGTGTGTGTGTGTGTGTGTGTGTGTGTGTGTGTGTGTGTGTGTGTGTGTGTGTGTGTGTGTGTGTGTGTGTTGGGGGATCGGGCCCCGATTCCAGCCAACACAAATTGTCCAGGCAGCAAATCAGATTCTAGCAAATGGTAAATATTGGTTATGTACAAAATATATTACTTCAGACAAATTTTGTTTATTAAATGAAATAAAAACTAAATAAATAACCAAGTAGTGTTTTCATGCATGTACCAACTAATCTGCAGCATAGTGGCTCACAGCAGTTTTATATAGATTTAGTACGATGTTTGTTTTCACATGACAATGAGACTTGAGCATACCAGTTAATTTTTTATTTTTTTTTGCTTTTTAATACTTTTGGCAGCATGTTTTTTTTTGTTTTTTTTTTTTCAGTTTACACAATTTTTGATACTTTCACTTTGACCTGAATACAATTTTGGTGGATTAGCTGTACTTAAAAAAAAACTTTTGTTTCAGCCAGGCAGCTGTAGATGATGTGGTTACAGTGAAGAGAACATCAGCTGAAGCAAAAATGGCAGTGTGCCTCAGGCTCCGGAGGGGGCAATAAACAGCAGTATAGTCACACACACACACACACACACACACACACACACACACACACACACACACACACACACACACACACACACACACACACACACAAGCTCCTGTGTGCTGTCTGGTCACTTCATCCAAGTATGAGAATGCCTGGCTTTAGTGCTGCATTGGGAAAGAGGAGAAGACGAGGTCTGGTGATGTCATTATTACAAGTCATGTGATATTTCTCAGTCTAGGTCTCTTTTAAAAAAAATCTCTCACTCTTCTTGACAGCACTTCATGACTCTCTTATGTGTGTTTCTTGTTTTGGTTCTCTGCTTCATTATCTGCCTTTTGCCAGAAGGTAATCCCGAGACAGAGAGCTGTCATTATGAAAAGTGCTTTAAAGCATGGTGTAATAAACACTATCATGTTGTTTGTTCTTCTGATGAGCTAAACACTCATCATAGTCAAAAAAATAGTCATCCTTGTTTCTCGATTAAGACGGAGAAATGACGTCATCCCGGACACTATTCTTCCTTAAAAAGGAGGCAGCTTCCTGTTTTCCCATGCTTCCCATCCTGAAATGTGTCATCTGTGAAACATCCTGTAGAAGTGCCTAGAAACAAAACTCATATGCAGACACTTAAAGGAACAATAGCTCCTTTAGATGATGTTACTTCTAGTTATCATCATGCGCTCAACACTGAAGCGAGTACACTAATGATGTCATAAGTATATCAAGATACAAATCTCATGAGACATATGAGCTTTTAATGTTAGCAAACCAACAAAGCTTTTGCTGCCTGTGCAGGTTAAAACACTAAGCGATTAGCGGTAAGCCTTTTTTATTGCAGACTTTACTGCCTCCAGGTGCTTGCCGCATGAATAGGATTAGGGCTTGGGCTAAAATAGTCCTTTAATAAAGCCGGTCTGAGACGAAGCGCTCTGACTTGGGGCTAAGTTACACGGTGAACCTGGCTTTCTCTTCCAGACCTCTCGCACTACACGCTAAACCATATTTAGTTCCAGTTTTGCTACAGCTTCGGTGACACTGATGGTGATTATGTTTTAAGGTGCAGACGACCGGGTGAATATTACAGCTGCAGCAAACCAGATAAAATTACTGATAAACTACAGACAAATGGTAGACCTTATAGTTAGTTAGAGGTGGAGTTGAGGGTTCGGCTTTTATTAAAGGATTCAGAAAGCTGGTGGATGTTCCCATTGTGAGGACATGAGGTTTGGGATGTTACAGTAAACATTGGCCACATGATTTTTGCTTTTTAATGCAATATACAGTATATATATAACTTGTATAAAAAAAATTATAATATATAATAAAATTATTTATTTATTTATTTATTTATTTATTTATTTTGGTACACTGTATGCTGCAGCATGAATTTTATTTATTTATGTATTTATTTATTTTGGCTTGGCACTACAACAGCCCTCTCTTTCTACTACATTTGTGTATTTATTTATTTATTTATTTATTTATTTATTTATTTTTTATCATTAACAGTATTATTGTGTTTTTTTTCATGTCTGCATTGGCATGCAGTCCAAGGGTCAATATTTATCAGAATGCCTACACATTTCTACATTTGAAATTCTTATTTCAGGATGGCAAGGCTTAATTACATTGATGACATAACACAAGGCACAAAACATACAAAAACACTTGCACACAACAAGCAAGTATGCTAACTATTCCAGCTATGCCATTGAATTAAAAAAATCCTGACCATGTCAGCCATATGAGGGTTTTTCCCAAACCGTTGACACAAAAGTGAATTGTACAGAATGCTGTAGCATTTACAATTTCTCTTCAATGGAACCAAGGGAACCAAGTAGGATCCAGCATGACAAATGCAGCTGTGTATAAAGCAAGATACATGAACCATGAACAAACAGTTTGTTATTGCTGGTGTGGAAGAACCCCTGCACAGAGCTCTGACCTCAACCCTACTGAACACCTTTGGGATGAACTGGAAGACCGACTGCACCCCAGACCTCATCATCCATAATCGATGCCGGACCTCACTAATGCTCTTGCAGCTGAATGAACACAAATCTCTACAGCCACATGTAGAAGTTATCATAAATTAAAAAAAAAAAAAAAAAAAAAACAGGGAATAAACTTGGAATAGGATGTTTGACAAACCCATAGGTATGGCTGGTCATGTATCCTCTTACTTTTGGCCATATGTAAAAAATATTGCACTAGGCTAAAGTCAGGTGTTAAGTGAATAATTGGACATAAGAATAGAGGAACCGACCTAGAGGCTCAAATCTGCCAATTCTAAACTTAACATACTGTTTTTTAAGTCAATATGCTTCCCACTTCAAAACGCATTAAAATATCGAAAAGGAATGTCATTCAATTATTAATTTTTAACAAGGCAGATTTCCTGTAGAAGCAGTTCAACACCAGTTAGCAGACTATTCTAGACAAACAACTGGATATTCTTCTGGGTGTTTTTTTGTTTGTTTGTTTGTTTGTTTGTTTTGTTTTTATTTATTTATTTGTATTGATTGAAGGATAATCTGCACAAAACTGGAGAAAATGATGGTTAAAGTGCTGAAAATATTTTCTAAGTCAAAGTATATGTGGCACATACACAACCGTACAGTTGACTCTGTTTTTATGACCTCTACCTCACAGTCTCTACATCTCATACTGTGTGTAGTCGTGTATGTGACGCATAAAACATTGGGGAACAGCAGAAATAAAAGAAATGTACACATAGAACACACATAGAAGACTATAAATATACTATGTAATATAATACATTTTTATATAACAATTTTATACAATAATAGATCTAAATCAGTTATTTCAGTTCAAAATGCTTTTTAGAAAGTTGTTCTGGAAATAAAACGGTCTTGGTGAGACATTCTGTGGCTCAGTACAATGACAGAATATCAAAGAGTGCCACTAATCCCTGCCCTATTTTAAAGCACTTATTGTATATAGAGAGTAAGGAGACATTCTGGATTAGGCCCTTAGGTGTAAAGACTGGACAGTGTGGAGCATTTGTCTTTCAGACAGTAAGGACACAGTGATCACTGGAAAGCCTTGCCCTCAAATTTTTCAGTGTTAAATCCCTCACTTACTGTAGCTTGGTTCCTGCTGGGATTGGAGTGGCTAAAAGTCAGAAAAGTTTGCCTGCTGCTTTGAGGTAGCTGACTGGCTTAAGCACATTAGCCCTGCCCTCAAACCCACGCACTCAATTTGACGTGTTGATTAGCCATCAGTCAAAAGCAAAATGGGTGAAATTTTATATTTAGAAACCGTATATGTGTGTAAGTGGCCACTAAGACAAAACATTTTCAAGAAAAACCTGGTCTCTAAGCTGTCGAACGGCACGTGAGCTCACTTTAGAGCCGTAATCATATTCATGATTAAATAAATTTGATGAAAGAAGCTTGAACTGAAATAAAAGTGACATTTGTCACTCTTGGTTGCTGTAAGTGTAAATGAACACGACGTGACTTGGTATTAAAGCTTATTTCGGGTCTTCTTTACAGACAAGGGGTTTATGATTGGCTAGTGTCACTGTTATGGATAGAGATGAATGAGTCTGCCTTCCCTCCCACCCAGAGAGCAGGTCCGTTGTGCTCCATCCCAAATCGATTCCTGTCCCCTCCTTGTGTTTGCAGAGTTTTCCCTGTTTAGAGTTTTTTGGGTGCTCCAGATTCCTTTCCCAGTCCACAGATATATGTTAGCTGATTGGCATCTCTAAATTGTCGGTAGTGTGTGATTGTGGCCTGCAATAGGTTAGCACCTCATCCAGCATGTCCGTCGCATTGTGCCTTGTGGATAGACTCCAGTCTCCCCATGACGCAGTGTAGAATAAGCACTAAAGAAAATGGCCTGTTCAGAGTTCAGGTCAGTTTTGTATGTTCTCCTCATAATAAGTGTTGAATCGAATTGAATCGCAGATCGTAAAAAGACTTCTGTAGCTTGCCCTTTTGTAGGTTTTCTTTGCTCTCTCTTCTTTTCCTCCTCCACTGTGCCAAACAGCACAGAGACCTGACTGCAAGCTAAAATGTTCTTAAGACAGGATCACATTCTGATCATCCTAAGTCCTCAGTAGTTTTTCAGGTTTAGTTTATTTCATTTAGCAGAGAATCTGAGAGGATGATCAAATTTCCAGGGAAAGGGTGTGGTGTTCTAACAACATCTTGTAACACCCTATACTGTTAGCCTTTGGCTAAAATGTATGCTATTAGCTAGGTTCTTTCCTCAGCCCTACTCTGCTATATTCACTTTACCGTGGTCAAACAGCTTTTTCCGATCTATACTTTTCTGTACTTTATTCGGCTTTGTCAGCGTTTGTTACAGAGTGTTCTTGAAGCCATGTTAAATGAGCTTGTGATACAAGACCAGGATAAAGGGATTCATTGCTCCAGTGTATGATCTTCACCCACAATTCCCCTGTAACCAATCAGGTCACATGCTCCTACAGTATTATATTATAGCTCACAATGAGTTTTATTTGTTTTTTTGTTGTTTTTTTTTTATCATTCAAAAGAATTGCCAGTATTTAAAAATGCATGAAGTAGTAGAGGTGTAACAGAACTTAGCATGCAGCATAGCATGAAAATGAGACGATGTGCATAGTGGAAATCAGCATTCTATTAATTATGCATGTAATGCAGTTGAACTGATTGAACACCAGAGGCAACCCAATCTGAGCAATCCATAGAGTTCAAAAATCACACTTTTTACTGGAGACCCTGCACGTGTCATCCACGAATCATCTGCACTTTTTCATCAGATTTTATGGTTACACTTCCACATTGTAGCCTTTAGACATCTCTCTTCACTAACCGCACCAGCCTCGTGTCTCTGTAGTCTACACAGTGCCCAAGAAAGGGACCACAAAAGCTGCGCATTTTAGCACAATTTGGAAAACCAGTTAAAATGATGCCTCAGACACCGACACACATGATCACTTTTTTTTTATTTATTTATTTAATTAATAGCCATATTTATTTATTTTTTATATTATACTGGTGTTTCTTGCTATTTTTCATTTGTTTACTTTTATACTGGCACAAAACACATTTTTTATGATGCAGGGGTAAAAACACTTTTCATTCATATACATTTTTCTTTTTTTTTTTCTTTTTTAAATATAGAAATGAATCGAATCATTAATATAACACTGTGAATGAAATAAAGTTAGTTATAACCAATGTATCATTATATTTTCTGTTTTTTCTGTTGAGTAAATATTTAGAAAATGTGCAAAAGAAGCCTCAAAATGAACCATTAGCACACAAAATATTCTTTTTTTTTTTCAGGTGACCTGTATACCAAAAAATGAGTTGTTGTAGCTTCTGACAGACTACTTTTTGATTGCACTCTACTCTGACACACACACACACACACACACACACACACACACACACACACACATGCTTTTCTCTGCAGTAGCTGTTGGTGCTTCAAGTGACAGTTTGGCCCAAAGTGACATGTACAGTTTCCTCTTTCACCTGAATGTAGTCCATCAGCCAAGACACAGAGTACTGAGATTTATTTATCTAGAAAAGCTTGTCGCCTAGGAATCTTGCGCACTGAATGTGTAAATCATCACACACACACACACACATGCTTAATTTCAGGGTGGTTATTTTATTCTTTTCCTGCAACACGCCTCATTGTGTTTCCTCATTCGTTTCTCGCTGAAATTGTACTTTCAGTATAGAAATTATCTATTTTTTAGGTTTAATCTTACATTTAGCTGTTCTGTGTGGTGTTCATGTTGCATTATGGGTAATTTTATTCCTGACAGTGTGTTGTACTGTTTTGTGGTTGCTCCTGCAGGAATCGGTGGGATGGAGGAGTTTATTCTAAAGTCAGCCACCATCTCCACCTCGGCCGCGTGCCCCCCCTTCACGCCACTCAACTTTGAGGCCACCCCCATCGTCAGAGTAGCGATTGAACCCAAACATCCCAGTATGTATTTGCATGACACTCATGCACACACCAAAATGTGATATAAACAGAAGTGTGAAGATGGCTGTTCTGGCCCGAGGAAACAAATTTGGCTGTGAACAGTTGAGAATCTGTCCATCTGTGCAAGTTATATCTTAGCACAGATAAACATAATTTGGCTGAATTAAGTTTTAGCTAAAAAAATAATAATAAACTCTCTCTTATGCAAGCATCTTTTTCAGATTTAAACAATACATTTCACTTTAAATTCTGTGAATACTTATGTTTTCAGATGCACAGGACTGAGGTTTTATACCTTAAAAGTTCAGAGGTATTGCCAAAAAGAATTAAAATGATCCAATTCAACATGTTTTATTGCGAATAAACCACAGTAACTATGCTAACTTGGTGTGTAGCATTAAATCTAACATTAAAGCCTCAAGAACGCTAAATACATTATAGATTTTTATTTGTGAATAAAGGTTAACTGTGAATTAGCTGAGGGTAAATACATGAGGGTAATTTGCTTAACCTGACTGGTATATCTAAACAAATCATAATAATAATAATCATATGCATTTACTTGTTAGCTATATTATTAGTTGGGTAGCTCTAGTGCACAAAAAAAGAAGCAAAATTTAGACAGCAAACATCTCAGCGGGGCAAATTGTGTACATTTAATGCCTGACTTTAAATATACACACAGCTTGATTGTTTTAAGTCTTAATTAACAGCATGCAGCAGACAAACGCTACATGGCACAAGTATCTCTAGTATCATAGATGCCATGTCAACCACACGAAGCTCACAGTAATACTTGCCCTCATATGGAACTCATTACTGCAGATGACGGTTAAATGTTTCCCGTTTTAGAGCACAAAGGAACTGACTGATTAGACACACACACACACACACACACACACACACACACACACACACACACA
The DNA here is from genome assembly GCF_022655615.1 of Tachysurus fulvidraco. NCBI lineage: Eukaryota > Metazoa > Chordata > Actinopteri > Siluriformes > Bagridae > Tachysurus > Tachysurus fulvidraco. Next base: position 33,687,299 of record NC_062519.1, read on the forward strand.
CACACACACACAGAGCTCATTTCAGGAGTGAAGCTTGTTCCATGCTGGTTCAGGATTACTTAAATTGCCATAAGGTTATCTGAGGTCATTAAAAGTTAGATGAAGCAAGAGTAGCACAACTCTTAATATACATCTTTACACTGCAGTACTGGTTAAGCTCTTCCAGTGTGTGGTTATAACCCAAATGTCAAACTTTTGTAACGTTTCCAAATGCAGGAACTAGTGGCCCTGAGGCTGAAATGAGCAAGGCGTCTATGAGGACGCCGCTACCACCAATTAATCAAGTCTTTCTATTTACATATTTGTATGCTTAAAATATTGTTAAAGTATACTTCAAACTAAAATGAAGCTATGGACAAACTCTCCACTCTCCAAAACCTTAAAAACCCATGAAATAAATAACCCATAGCCAATAAGACAGCTAAAACTAGAAAGTGATTTCTTAAAACGTATAACGAACAGTTCAACTTTTATTATGATTATGATTTTATTATGAAACAAATAAACATTAGATATATAGTAAAAGCTACTTGATTAGCATTTATAGCGCTGTGTGAAATTTGTTACAAATTACTGATTTACAAAGTTGACTATAGACTATTGTAGTCAAACATTTTTGGGTTTTTTTAGCTTGTGTTTACGAAGCAGTACAGTCTGATTTGTAACCCAAGGTTGTGGGTTCGAGTCTCGGGCCGGCCACGACTGAGGTGCCCTTGAGCAAGGCACCGAACCCCCCAACTGCTCCCCGGGCGCCGCAGCATAAATGGCTGCCCACTGCTCCTGGTGTGTGTTCACGGTGTGTGTGTTCACTGCTGTGTGTGCACTTTGGATGGGTTAAAATGCAGAGAACAAATTCTGAGTATGGGTCACCATACTTAGCCGTATGTCACGTCACATTCAACATATGTCATTCAACAAAATATCCCCCCTTCCCCCACACAGAAATAGGGGCTGGGAAACAAATAGTTAGCTACATGCTATTTGGATATTTTAGTTGATTTAGCCCAGCCATGTTTGAGGACTATTACTCACAGGACATTCATTCTGTCATCTTCCACACGAATTCTCAAGCAATTTTCTCTTTTCACTTTGTCCTCTGGTTTGCTCATTATAAAGCAGAATATGCACTGATATGCTTAATATCGTGTCATCCCCCTTGTCCCACGCAAAACAGCTCTGACCCATCGAAGCATGGACTCAACAAATAAGTGGCACTAGGACGTTAACAGCCTTTATAATGAGCTGCTGAAAGAATCCACTGCCATTAAAGAATATTGTTGCCATGAAAGAATGACCTGGGTCTTCAGTACATTTAGGTAGTTGGTAAATGTTTCAGTAACATCCAGAATGACAGGACCCAAGGACTCTAAGACTAAGATCTCCCAGAGCATCACACTGTCTCCACTGGCTTAGTTTTTTCCCATAGTGCATCCTCCATATCTTTCCAAAGAAAGTAACTCACACTCACCCATCTGTCCAACTGATGTAAAAGAAAGCCTTCCTCCATCGTTCCATGGCCCAGCTATGATGCTAATGTACCTATTATAAGAGTTTTCAGTGGTGGACAGGGCTCAGCATGGGCACTCTGAGCAGTATGTGGCTACACAGCTACATACGCAGGAAGCTGGATGCACCGACACCTTTCTATCATAGCTGTTTTTAGCAAACAACGCTACAGTAGCTTTTCTGTGGGGTTAGACCAGACGGACTAGCCATCGCTCCCTACTTGCATCAGTGAGCCTTGGGGGCTATGACCTGTCACCATTTCATTTACACTTTTGGCCGGTACAGGCCATTTTGGAGATGCTCTGACCAAGTTATCTAGCCATCACAATTTGGCCCTTGTCAAAGTCTTCTGCTTCCAGTACATCTTCATCTCACACCGTAGGGGTAGTTCTACCTTCTCATTTGGAACCCTGGGTTATGTTATTTCCAAGAGTTATTGAGGCATGATAACTTCTAGCCTAAAAGGAAACACAAAATCACCCACAGAAAGATGCAGCAGTAGTTTTTTGCAACTGCATTTTAGTCCTTTTTTCCAATGCAGTTGAAATAAGACTTTTGAAAACCTCTCAGTGGTTTCTCATTTCTAGCCTGCTGCTAAGCCTTCTTCCACTACCTAGTGTCTGTTACTATACGTTTAAGAGTCCTGTAGGCTCTCACTACTGTGGGGGTGTGTTCAGAATATCAAACACACATGCATATGTGATTCAGATACTGTGTAATAGACTGTGATTTTCAAAAAAATAGGCACTGAAGAGAGAAATAATAAGAGGTGTGTCCTAATGTCGTAAAGGTGGAATGGTGCTGATGATTTGCTAATCTGCTACTATATATAACTGTTTAAATGTGTGTACTTTTGAGGTGAGCATGTAATGATATTGACATGCAATTTACAATAAGTTTACTCACAAATATCATTTTGTATCTCTCTCTCATTTTTTTGTGTGTGCACGCTAAACTTTCGTGCGTGTGTAGGCGAGATGCCCAAGCTGGTGCGGGGGATGCGTCTCCTGAACCAGGCCGACCCGTGTGTGGAAGTTTTGATCCAGGAGAGTGGAGAGCATGTACTTGTCACAGCAGGAGAGGTTCACCTGCAGCGCTGCCTTGATGACCTTCGTGAGAGGTACACACACACACACAGACACGCACACACAATTTAGAACTTGTATAAACCCTGGCTGCTCTACACATTTGAATTCCTGATCATTAGCTGTATTGTATACATGGATTGGTAAATATGCTTGAGCTTGTTAAACCTGTACATCGCACCAGCACACAAACACTCTCTCTCCTACCTGTGATGAGCTGCTGCTATGTTTATAGGCTTGCTTTTTATTCAGTAAGCATGAGAGTGACTGAGATTGAGATGCAATGTGTGGTTGATTATTAGGGGTGAATCGAGATTCAGGGAGTCATTTTAGACCATGAGTGACAGCTGATTTGCACCACTGATGATTGGGCATGAAGATATGTTGTATTTATTATTATAGACGTGTGTGTGTGTTTGTGTGTGTGTGTGTGTGTGTGTGTGTGTGTGTGTGTGTGTGTGTGTGTGTGTGTGTGTGTGTGTGTGTGTGTGATCTTCAACAATCAGCTAGTGCTGTGATTACACACTACAGCTCCACCTCTTTCCTCTCTTACCTTTAAGAGGGACTGAGACAGTAATGAGACAGAAAAGAAGTGATGTTGGGACTATATAGATTTTCCTTTACTGCTAAATTACCTTGTCAATGGTGACAAACAGAGCAGTATATTAATACAAACTTTGTGCATACGTATGCATAAATGGTTGGATGATCTATCATCCATATCCTGATAAACTATCACTTTCAGTACGCTTTTTGGTGAACATCGTATCTGAGAGATTGTGATCTTTTTATTCATGTTTAATCGTTTTGTTTTTTTAATTAGAAACTGAATAAGCATCTGTTTTATAGTTGTAAAAGAATTGTGATATAGTAATAAATATCATTAACAATATTAATAAAAATGATTGTTGTTCATACGATTAATATGAATATGTTACTAAAGTGTGCTACAGTCTTCCATCTTTCTTTACCTCTACAATATTTCATATTGTGCAATATTTTATCTTTTTAGAAACAAGGTAACAGTGGGCTAGTGGTAGTTGCAGTTTCTAATATCTTTTGATTCTGCATGCCAACAGATATTTAGAGCTGTATTTCTTGATTAATTTCATTTATTATTTTGGTCCTTTCCAACATTTTCTTCAACTAATACTACTACAGGACTATTAACTAGGATTAATTATTCTCTCTATATAATTTTGTTTGTTTGCTTTGACTCCCAAATCATGCACTTGTACTAATCCAAGCTATTCTGTACAGTCCGTCTGGTTCGTTGAATCATTTTGTGTTTGTAGAGTCGACCGCAAGCGTTTAAGGCTTTCAATGCCTTGTAACAGGGATTCAACTGTTTTTCTTTTAGAATCTCAGGTTTTTTTCTATGAATAAAAAAGCAGGATAGTTACTTTAAACTTTTAATAACTAAAGACTTATATAAATATTGATTCAATGATCACACGTTTATTTGGTAGATACGACAATTCTCACTTCTAATGAATTGTTTACCTATTTTGGCAGTGTCTGTGTGCTTTCTATCAAGCTTTGGAACTTCATAGCATGTGGGCTTATAGACCCTAATTTCCCACCTTTTAGTGCTCACTTTCACTTTAGTTCTCTCTTTCACTCGTTCTGTCTCATTCCCTGCATCATTACATCTTTGTGAAGCTCATCTGGAGCTTCACTGCTGCATGTCCAGATCAATACGCTTTGAAGTGATAGTTTGTGCCTGTAAAGTGTCGATGCCTGTGTGCCCCTGCTCTGTTAGTGCTGCAATCATGCTGGGTTGCGGGAAAATATTACTATAAAATGGCTAAAATAGGACTCTAGTAATCATTTTTTAGGATTAAAGGGTAGGGGATAGAATTAAAATCAGTATGGTACTGTTTGCAGTTGAACGCCTCAAAGTATGAACACTTAATATTATCAAGGCTGTTCTCTTAAACCTGAAATTTGGAAGCAACATCAATCCCATTTGCTCTCAGAATCCACAAGCTGTCAGGAGCTTTCCTTTGAGAATGAAGTCCAGGTTGACATGATTACCTCACGTAATTGCTGCAGAACTGCTGGCTGTGAATCTCCCATTCTACCACATCCCTAAGGTTCAGATTTGGTGTCTGGAGAAGCCAGTGATAAAAACAGATTCATTATCATGCTTATGGAGTCATTTTGAGATGAATTGTAGAATTATTCTGGAAGTAGACTTTATAAGATGTCAGGTGACATCTGATTGGTACTAATGTGCAAAGAAAACATTCCCCACATCATTACATCACCTCCACCAGCTGAACGGTTGACACAAGGTAGGTTTGTTTCATGGGTTCATGATGCTGATGCTGAATACTGACGCTAGTGTTTTATCAAGGTTTATCAGAGTCCAAGCTTCTGGTTTATGAGATGTTTTTCTGCTCACCACTTGTGCAAAGAGAGCTTATTTGTGAGACCCTTCTTGTCATTCCTCTCTTTGAATGTCACCATTCATGGAAAGCCCACAAATTTAAGTTTCTTAAATATTTGAAGTAGCTTAATCTATTTTATTATTTATTTATTTTATCTGTTTTTCTCCGATGCTTTACTTTTAAATCATGTTTATTTAAAATGCCAAGCTGAATGATACACCACACATAATTACCATTGAAAGTCTGCCGTTTCCAACTGAGCCTTTAAACTCTTTATTTCAATCTCAAGGACTAAACACACATTAGCATAAAGATGCATTTATTCATCAGAACAAGAGATCTAATGAGTTTACCTGTGCACCGTTTGTCTTATGCAACTGATAAAGACTAAACAGTATTTCTGCTTTCTGAAGGTCCTGCTGATATTTTAATGTACTAATAAAGTACATCCGAAGTGCATTGCAGAAATCGTAATGGTTAAATCATGTCTTCACAGATATTCTCTCGGATCAAAATATCTCTGCTCGTTAGCGTTTATGTGGGAATGAACATCATTTATATCATTTATAAAATGTTGTATTTTTTACAAAAAATAGACTTTAAAATCAGGGGATACGGATGTGTAGTATAATTATTCGTCCAGAAACTGATCTTTTTTAACAGTTAATATTTTATAAAGATTAACCCATGTTAATATAATACAAATATATAAATTTGCTAGTGTCAGATTTAACATTTAGCAATCATTACACATGAAGCAGTGCTAGAAGCTACTGTACATGGAAAAAAGTTCACATTAGTATGGGAATGTTTACTACAAACTTAGTTTGAATTCTGCAGTCCAGAGCCAGGATTCTACATGTACAAAAGATATTGAAATTATTTTTGTTACATACTAAGCTTGTTATCCAGAGAAGGAACGTGCCAGAGTAGGTGAAATACAAACTTCCACCACAAGCTCCTGTCTGAAAAGGACAGCTCTAGCAGTAGACATCTCATTAGCAGACATCTCTCCCCCACTCTCTCCTCTTTCCCCCCTCTCTTTCCACTTCTTTTCCTTTCGCCCTCATTGTCTGACATTTTGTCTAGCAGCGTTCTGTCCATGCTGCCATTTACACCTGCTTTGAATAAACACACGTTAACATTAAGCTCTGCTCTTTTCGTCGAAGCAGAGGTTAGCCGCTTAGTGTTGACTCAAGTTCACAGCCTGAAAAAAATTGACTTAGTATCACCAAAGCGCCTGCATTTCCATCTAATTACTCCTTCTCCTCTTCAGCTTGTCATTCCTGACCTCGTCCTATTCCCTTGCCGATTCGTACAGACAATAAGGTGTAAAAATCAAACTGATTGATTTTTTTTTCTTTCTGCCCTGTGTGCCACGCGTCTATTTTCAAAAGAGCACTGAAAATGTTTACCTATTTAGAGCCCTTGAATGCGTTCAAAAAAATCTGAGTCTGTTTCCAATGATTGAATATATTTTTTCAATTTGTAAAAATGCCATATAATGTTTCGTTTATTAGGTTTTATACCATGGCTACTGAAAACTCTGAATCTAGATCCTCTCCATGTCTCTAGAAGAGCTTATATCTTGTAAAAATTAAAAAGGAGGAAGTTACTCAACACCCAGTTCATAATACATTTCACAGTGTTAATAAATTGGTGTCTGTTATCTGGTTTATCTGGTTAAAACATATAGCTACTCAGTATCTACATTGCAGTGGGGGCTAATGTCATGTTTTACAAATAATTGTACAGAGAAGTAACATGTGCAATGGAAAAAGTGGCCCTTAAACAGACCTTTTTTTAGATACCATGTTGCTGTTGTTTTTTTTAATCGCAAAGAAACTCACTGTTAGTGTTTAAATATTTGGTAGTCAAGAAGAACTGTACCAAAAGTGCAGTATCAAAATCTGCACTGATATTAATACAAGCCAGGAGACACAAATCTGATGGTAGGCCATTTACTACTTTATCCAGCGCTGTTTTTGTGCTGTGATGAGGCCTAAAATTTGTCTAAAGGATTTTATGTTCTTTAAAAAAACTAATTAAAGCTTATTAGTAGACCAGTAATTCAGAAATGTGGTAGACTAGTCATCTTTTCCATAGTTTGAGCAAAAGGAAATCATATATTTTAGCCTTTTTTTTTTTTTTTTAAGGCTAAGCTCCTTTTAGCTTAATGACGGATGGAGGATGCTGTCTACAGGAGCATCTGAAAGGACTCGGTAGCATCCAAAAATGAGTCTGGATCTGCCTCTTTGAGCTAACCCTAGGGCAGTGACATGCAACCTGCAGCTTTGGAAGCACCGTTTTACACGACACTGGTCACAACACTACCTTTATGTTATATAAAGGACAGCAAAAATAACTGCAGGAAGATTAAAAATGTGCATAAATTTTCTTCATGCAAAATGATAAGATCAAAGTGTTAACAGTTCATTAAAGCAAAATAAAGATTTTTTTTTCAAGCCCTAGTGTGATTTATATGCAAGTAGGAGCTCAATCTTTTGTAGAATCTTTGAGATAACGGGGAGGTATGATCAGATTTGTGTACGTAAGTAATGCTAAGGGAGAAGAATTTTGTGTTTAACAGTAGTTCAGTTGCTTCTGGTAATATTTCAGCCTGTATAATGAAGTGGTTATATTGTTATCTATTCTATTTAGATACCAGAGTGTATTTAGTTTGACACCATTTACCACATTTCAGTGATCTGTTCTAAAATGCATGTATAGCCATTTTACCATGGAGTTTACCGCGATTGATTTTTATTCAGTCACTTAATGGACTTGCTTAAGGTCAGAGGGCAAACCAAAACGAAGTCAATAAATATTGGAGCTTTTCAGTTAAGTTGCGATTATGCGGTTAACGGAGCAGTGAGGCGACGTGTATATTTTGACACAATTCAAAGGAAATAATGTAGTAATGAGAGATTATTTTACGCTGGGGAGGGAAGCTGTGATTTTTTAAATCTCTATACTCTTTGCCAAGGGTGTGGACCCTGGTTTATTATGAGTGATGCTTATTAAGTCTAATATAGCCACATACACTGCTTTCAGATCATCTTGTGGGTTACTAAAATGTATGTTTGAAGCATCTGATTATTTTTCTACTAAAATAAGGAAGGAAGTCTACAATTTCTTATAGACTTGTAGGCATGTTTATACTAAATTTTCACTACATAGATTTTTTTTTTTTTTATTTTGAGTTTAAATTCATATCCACATTTCTGGGCATTACCTCATTGTTGATGAGAGTGATGCTTCTTCTGTGGGCAATCGCATGATAATAGTGTATTTATCTGTTTCTTGGAAAGCTAGCCTCATTTATGTGACATTTATTAGGTTTAATACACATTTATGTTAGCTAAAGCACATTAAATCCTTGAGCAGCTAGCCTTTTATTTACAATACAAGCATGTTGTGTGGAATTAGGTCTGATAATTACAGTAGCAGTCCTTGTCCTCAAAGGGGTCGGCTGCATATCCGGTATTAGCTACGTTTAGAATCATTTTATTACTTTAACAAACTTTCTGTGATTTCTATTATTTTTGTTTAGCTTAGGGAACAGACTCGGTCTCAGTCTCAGTACTGTCGGACCTAATGCCTCAAGGCAGCTAGTTAGGTGGTCGATTTAGCTTTTTTCTGCTGTGTGACCCTGCATCTGATTAACAAGTCTCGTTCTAAGACTATAGGCTATTTTGCAAGAATCGAAAGTTGTCCCTTTTCGAGTAGAATACCGTTCTCGCACTAAACACCCAGACCTGCTCTCAAAGGTAGCCCAGTTATCTGTAAAGGCCAGCTTGTTTTGACAGCAACGCTTACACATACAACAACTCTGTGACCAAAACCTGCGGTAGATTCAGACTTTTTGACCTGACTGAATGCTGTTAATATGGTTCTCAACGTTACTGGCACGTAGGCTGTCAAAACGGCTGAAAACAAATGGTGGATGCAACACAGAGGCAGCAATAACAGCTTGAGGGCAATCCGGGTCATCACCAGGGTCAGCAGCAGCCATTGGTCAAGGGTTAAAGGTCTGCTGCTAAGAGTACTTGTCCATAAACATTAAGTGCTGCAGAGAGCATTATCAGGTTTTAAAAATAACCCTGACAGTCTTCTGTGTGGGAGCAGGTCATGTCGCCTGGCTTACAGCCACTAAAAACGAGGTCACCCCACTCCACCAGTCACAGGATGATGATGTCATATCCACACGTTCCCCAACAGTCCTAAGCAAATTGGGTCAACTGCCGCCGGTCTGACCCTATGGTTATCTATTGTTGTTGTTCGTTAGAACAGATGTCCATGGGTCCGATTCTTTGTTGTATTCCTTGTTAGCAGTTAAAGGAAAATATTGACAGGTTTTAAATGCATCTGTTTAGTCAAGGACATGTGTCCACTGCATAATTAAACTGCACTCATTTTCTAAAAGAATTTATCCAAGTGTGAAAGTTGAAAGTGATGAAAAATTGCTTTGGATAAAATGGATAATCACAGTGGTGCAGTGGGTAGGATTAAGGTGTGTTCTTTGGTTTTCTCCCACCTCACAAAATCATACCAGTAGGTGGATTGTCTAAAATAAATTTCCCCATACGTCTGAAGATATTTGTAAATGTGTGCTTGCATGTTTCCTTGTGATGAATTGGTTGCCAGTGCAGGGTGCGTTCCTTCCAGTGTTTCCATGATCCACTGCAACCATTGACCATGCTTTATATTCTGCCCTAACGTAGCTTCCTTAATGAACATGACATTATATGTTAATACTCAATTGTTTGAATATTTGTTCCATATGCCTCTAGAAATATGCTTCATTTTCCAAACTCAGAGCTAAACCTTCTTTTGTGACTCTGACATTGTTTTAATATTCATTTCCAGACTACATTTTTTTTTCTGATCATTCTTTCGGTTATACTGTACGGGATGTGGGACAGAATCCAGCACTAAGAATTTTGTCTTAAATCTTCTAAGTAGATTTCCTTTTTTAATCCAGGGAACAATATTTTAGTTACTAATCTGGATGGCTATTAATGATGCACACAATTAAGAACACAAAAGAAAGAAACACTTTGAAATGTTGAAAAAATTAAGTTTAAGGGATTTCTAGAAAGACTGCTCTGATAACCATTAATAAGCAGGAGAAAGCTGGAAAGAAATTGGCTGACTTGATAAAAAAAAATAATAATAATGAGAAGGGAAGACAAGCAGGCAAACAGACAATGAGAGAGAGAGAGAGAGAGAGAGACAGAGTAAAAAAAAAGCTACTGTGTGAAATGCTAACCCAGAGAGCTGTCAGCCGACTCGATGTGCTCCTCTTCACTCATTGGAAGTTTGAAGTAAACAGTCACTGCAGGATTATCAGCTCCCCAACCTGCTCAATGACTGTCTGCGTCTAACTGGATTATGGGACGTTTCCGGAGGAAAAAAATGCAATCGCAGTCAGCCTTCTGCTCCAGTTGACCAATTAGTAATCAGTCTGGCCAACTGCTCATGACATAACGCTCATGTTCCGTACCCTGCTAAGCCATATTCTGTGCCTGTGACCCAGGTCATTGCTATAGAATTTGTAGCAATCGAGTTATAAAATGGAGGACCAAAAGATGTTCACAGGCTTAGGATCAAACCGATGGGCAGAGATGAAGGAAATATAACACCACCAGCTTCATCATGTAGCCTTTCTTGATACCTTTATTCCTATCCGTTGCACAAATTTTGAATTTCTTTATTTAAATATTACAATATAATGTGCTTTAATTTTGTTTGTTTTATAAACATTGCAAAAAGTTGGCACCTCCCGGGTGAATCCAGGCACTTTTCCTGATTCACACCCAGTGCTCCAGATTCCCTACTATCCCCATCTGCATTTAATTTCAACGAATGAATGAATGAATGATCCTTAACCGTTCAGCTAATGCATGGAGTTTTCAGTGACCATATTGTGTAATCTTTCCAGATTATTCCACTTGTATACATATTACATCCATGTTTTCCAACTCAATGTTGCCATTGCTCAGCAGAATTATTTATTGTCGCAGCCATCGGGTGTTTGTGTTTGTGTATTTGTGTTTACCCAGAGAGCGTTGGAGATGAATAGATGCTGGAATATTTTAGAGTGCTCGTTGTAAATGAGCTTTTCAGACACCACCAGTGCTCGCAGAAAAGACAGAATGTAACTATTCCAGTTGGCCAGATCAGACTTCCAGTTTTCTTCAATTTAATTATTTTTATTGCATATTAATAGTGGCCTTTTTTTTTTTTTTTGCATTCTACATGGCTAATACAAGTCCTTTTTTCTTTCTTTCTTTCTTTTTTTTAGTCATCATTTTTTCTCTTAGTTATTCTCTGAATGGGTTTACACTTAATATATGTTCTGGGAGCATTACACCGAAGCGAGAAATTTGAAAATATGTAAAATGACACAGCTTGTCACTAGCTTGAAAGAAAGCTATATCTAGTTATAATGTTTATGTTTATTGAGAATATCAAGTGTTTATTTTTTTTGTCCTGAAGGTACAAAGTACAAATCAAATCCAAAATTGTGCTTAGGTGTGGAGAAAATGATACTGTGGAACTAGGTGTTCAGAACAATTTCCCATCAATTGTATATCTTTGTTCAGTTAGTGAGAGAAAGAGAAATTATTGTAGTATTGGAGTATTGTCTTGTTCCACATTCTATATTTGTAGAAAATACCAAAATATGATTCAGGGATATTAACGGATACTCTGGAAAAGAAATTCGAATATTAAGAATATTTTTAGAATATAAATATTTGAATTTGCAAACAGCTCTAAATGCAAACTAGGGAAGCTGAAGATACTGCGTCACTTATACCCACTTGCTTATTTATTTATTTCTTTTATTTCTTCTTCGTAATATGGTTAACCATTTAATATTTTCTGCACAGGTTTGCCAAAATTGAGATCAGCGTCTCTGCTCCCATCATCCCATTCCGTGAGACAGTGATTCGCCCGCCCAAAGTGGACATGGTGAACGAGGATCTTGGGCGGCAGCAGAAGATTGCAGTGATCCATCAAACCAAAGAGGAGCAAACCAAACTCCCAGAAAATATTCAGATAGATACAAGCGGCCTGGTGACCCTCACCACCCCCAACAAAATGGCCACTATAGGCGTTCGTGCTGTGCCTCTACCTGAGGAAGTGACCAGGCTGTTGGAGAAGAACGCAGAGCTCATCCGAACAATGGAACACTTCAACCTGCTGGCACGAGAGGGCAAAGCTTTAGAGATTAGGTCACAAACTCTGGAGGAAATCCGCGATTTAAAGGCAGAATTAGAAAAGCACCTTCAGGGACACAAGTGGAGAAACGCAGTAGAGAGGATCTGGGCATTTGGACCACGTCGCTACGGCCCCAACATTCTCCTGAACAGTGTTGAAGGATACCAAAGGCCATCAGTGTGGCAGTCTCTAAAATTAGACAAGGAGAAAAGCGAAGGTGTCATACTTAGAGATTTGGATAACAGCATTGTTAGTGGCTTCCAGCTAGCCACGCTGTCAGGCCCCATGTGTGAGGAGCCACTGATGGGGGTCTGCTTCTCCGTCGAGAGCTGGGACTTGAAAATCCCAACTCAGACTTTACAGAAGAACTCACAAGATGACTCTATTCATCACGAGAGTTTGGAGGCAAATAATAACGAGCTTGGAGAAGACAGAGAGGCACAGAGTAGACGTCGAGACACGGTCGACTGCTACGGGCCGTTTTCAGGTCAGCTCATTGCTTCCATAAAAGAGGCGTGCAGGTACGCTTTCCAGGCAAAACCACAGCGCCTCATGGCCGCCATGTACACCTGTGAGATTATGGCTACAGCTGAGGTCTTAGGTAAGCACCAGAACACACTACTGACTTGGAAGGAAACAACTTACATATCATTTACACAATTAATATGTGCTCTTCAGTGGCAGTGAATATTTTATAATGAGTTACCATGCTGGCTTTATGGTCTAATTCTTTAACAAACATATTGGTCTATTTTCACTTTTATTAATCGGCCTGTACCTTGTGTTACTCAAGCAAACCGCTTACAGTAGTGGGAAATAAGCTCATCATCTCAGTCGAAATAAGCTTCATCTCTGTCTAAAGACTTTGCTGCCGCAGTGCTTTAGTCTTTTGGCCTGTCCAGCTTTACCTCCATCACATCTGTACATTCTGCCCAAACAAATAAGATCCCAAGCTTTAGGGTTCATGCTAATATTGGTATCCTTGATCAGAGCAATTGGATGTGATGTTTCATTAAGTGACCTAGCTGAACTGGTTATCAATCACACCCCTAGCACCCAAAGTTTGCTGTCTCCACTACTTCTATGTTGGATTTCTTGTTAATAACATTGAACCCATTAAGTGAGAAAAGAAATTCGCTCTTTTCTTTTTAGGAGCTAACAGCAAAACCTGGCCTGTTATCCATTGTTTAAGAGTTTGAGATCACGGAAACTTTGCACATTGTAGCTGCCCTAGCTTTGACCCCCTGTGACATCAGCACGGCACACAAACCAGTAACGCCTCATGGGAATAATCAAATTACAGCATCAACCAGCAAATTAGCACCAGATTTTCTAAACACATCACAAATAGATCCGTATAAACATATTAAATGTGTAGCAGGGTGAATTTTTTTCCTTTAGGTTTTGGCAAACCATCTGTATAAATATACGGCGTGGTGAAAAATGACCTCCCGATTCACATTGCAACACGCACAACCATACAGGAGCTTCATCAGTGTGCATCATTAAACACAGTGAACAGAAATATGAAACATATTTCATGTAATATAGCGAACAGTGACTCATGAACGGGAGCAGACGAAAGGACAAATTCTCTTCAGTGCCATAAATAGACAGGTGTATATTAATAAAACTACACAACTGAAGCTCCTGTAGGACACCATGCAGACATTGACTTAACTTGACTTGAAGTGTATTTTGTTAAGGACGGAACATCATGTGTCCAGACGCTGACTGTTTTTTCAAAAACCACATCAAAAATGTAGGCTTTCACCACCAGCGCAGTTAAAGCGTTGATCTTGAGCAGCATTGCACATACTGTTTTTGAACTGGGTAACATCATCCATTTGTTGGAATGGTGTAACACTATTGTCCCAGCACATGTGCTTTTGATCTCGTGTTTGCTGTGCGTGAGGGATACATTGCAGCTTCATGTGGATTCATGGTCACAGAGGTGAAATGTCAAAAAGCAGGGCTTTTCATACGCACGTTTGTTTTCATACATACATACCTACATTTGTAGTTGAGGAAAGGAACTTTTCCTAAGCAACAGATTTTCCTTGATGATCATAGGGTCCTAGTGTTAGACAAAAAAGCACAACAGTTCTGATTAACCTGCATGCATAAAGTTGCAAAATTTAAGCTTTAATAAAATAAAATATAAAGAAGGTTAAACACACAGAACTATATATATTGTCTGACATTCAATATCTTTGATCTAGACCAAATCTGTGTTATTCATAATTATTCAATGGATGTGTCAGGGCTTAAATACCAAAAATAAATAAATAAATAAAACCATGATGAATATGCATAGACATCTGCTTTTACTTTAAGTGGTTAATACACTATGGAAAGTTGTTGCAATTGCTACTTTTTTTTTTTTTTTTTTTTTTGCTGTTGGGGAAAAAATAAATTGATGAAATAGTAAATTCTCTTTGTGCAAGGATTTTCATAAATGGTGCATGCACAGAAAACTGTCCTATAAGAAACTGCCTTTCAGGAACAACGTTGAAGTGTCAACGTCAGAGCAATCAAAGAAGAAATGATGTAAAATGTTCAAACTCTGGCAGCTTTTCACAAAAAAACAAGTATCATACTGATTTTCATAGCAGCAAATAGATAAAAGAATCCGACAGAGCTTGGTATTTTTCTGTTCAATACTGTACTAGTGTAGCACTTTCATAGTTGTACAGTCAAAACACCCTGGCAAAATTATATTTAGACATAATTTTGAGACAGCTAGTGATGTAATAGTTTTATTATTATAAAAGTGTATTAGAGAAGAAACTGCTTCATGTTCTGTTTAGTTTTAGGTGTAAAAAAGCAAAACAGATGTGGTGGGATTTTTGGGTAATGATTTTGTGTGTGTGTGTGTGTGTGTGTGTGTGTGTGTGTGTGTGTGTGTGTGTGTGTGTGCGTGTGTGTGTACATGTGTCTGGGTACGTGTGTGTGTGTACATGTGTGTACATGTGTGTACGTGTGTGTGTGTGTGTACGGTACGTGTGTGTGTGTGCGCGCGCGTGTGTGTGTGTGTACGTGTGTGTGTGTAAATGTGTGTGTGTGTGTGTGTGTGTGTGTGTACATGTGTGTACGTGTGTGTGTGTGTTTGTGTGTGTGTGTGTGCATGTGTGTACGTGTGTGTGTGTGTGTGTACATGTGTGTGTGTGTGTGTGTGTACGGTACGTGTGTGTGTGTGTGTGTGCGCGTGTGTGTGTGTGTGTGTATGTGTGTGTGTGTGTGTGTGTGTACATGTGTGTACGTGTGTGTGTGTACGGTACGTGTGTGTGTGTGTACGTGTGTGTGTGTGTACGTGTGTGTGTGTGTGTGTGTGTGTATACGTGTGTGTGTGTATGTGTGTGTGTGCATGTGTGTGTGCGGGCGTATGAGTGTGTGTGCGTGTGTGAGCCTGTGTATGAGTGTGTGTGCGTGTGTGAGCCTGTGTATGAGTGTGTGTGCGTGTGTGAGCCTGTGTATGAGTGTGTGTGCGTGTGTGAGCCTGTGTATGAGTGTGTGTGTGCGTGTGTGAGCCTGTGTATGAGTGTGTGTGCGTGTGTGAGCCTGTGTATGAGTGTGTGTGCGTGTGTGAGCCTGTGTATGAGTGTGTGTGCGTGTGTGAGCCTGTGTATGAGTGTGTGTGCGTGTGTGAGCCTGTGTATGAGTGTGTGTGCGTGTGTGAGCCTGTGTATGAGTGTGTGTGCGTGTGTGAGCCTGTGTATGAGTGTGTGTACCCACACATTACTGGGCAAAAGTCTTAAGCCACCTATTCTTTGAAGTAGATATTTTATTTCTTTTTATTTATAAATGTTTATTACAATACTGACTGCATTACTGAATCAGTCAAAATACTTATTCACGTACACGCGCACACACACACACACACACACACACACACATATATATTTATATGCATCTCCTCTAGCCACATAAAACCTTCTGCTTACTACACAGTTACCTGGACACCTGATGAATGAATGTAAAATTTGTTCACTTTATCACAAGATTAAATAAAAGGTTATATATTTTTTTCCTCTGTATATTTCATCCGTCCTCCCATGGTAGTTAATCAAAACATGTTTGTAAAATGTTTTTAAACCCCCACTGCTTATGCTAGGTCTTTGGGGGAGGAAATCGCATGTCACATACACACAGGAAACACTTCTCCCTGCTTCATAATTGGAAGCTGCTGTGGGGCAGGCGAGTTCAGGCGAGGTGATGTCATAGCACCAGGTCAATGAACAAAGCCAGGGTTTGTCTACTGCATGAAAAAAACAAGCTGTTTTGGCATCCTGCCCTGAGAAGAACTCTACCCTCAGAGTCACTTTAAACCCCAAAGGTGAAAGGTGACAGTAAGGATAATTACATGACATGAATTAATGATTAAAAAACTAAAAAATAAACAGTGCCTCATTGAAAATGTCTGTGTGAGATACATGACTCAGTCCCTGTGTTAGCAACATGGTCTCACACTCGGATTTGGACCGTTTATACTTTAAAGGCAGCTAAAGTTTTTGGCTATTGTCTGTGGTTTTGAGAACTTGAGCGTTGCACCTACGCCTGACTGGTGTAAATGTGTTGCAGAGGTGTGACTTAGTGCCTTCATGTTCATTGGTGTTTAAATCTTAAATCTCCGGTGATGGAATTCTGTACTCTGAGTAGAGTTATATAACAGATTCACTGTACGCTCGCTCTCCGGTTTTTCAATGTTTTTGCATCTTGTCAAAACTATAATCACCTATCTAACGGTACAGCGCTGGCTAGGCGTGTGCTGTATTGATTTTTTTTTTTTTTTCTCTTGCTTGTAATTTTCCATTTTAAATTTTCCCTCACGATAAATGACACAATCGTTTTGAAACGATGGCTTTAAAAATGGCAGGAAAAGAGCATTTCTATCATTTCAGGATTAAAGAGAGAAGGTAAGGTCCTGTGCAGTCCGGAGCTACGGCAGCAATCGCTAACCTTCAGCTGGATGGAGGATTAATAGGTGATTGTGCAGTAATGTGCAATAAACAGTAACCGAAATATAACTGCATTTTCAAATGAATCCTTTTCCAAATCTCCTGTCTAATGTCCACGTGGGTGAAACGTCCTTCCTGATGCTGCCTTTTTTTTGTGATCTGCAATGACTGGACAGGAGAAAGCAGTAGAATGTGGGTAAAGAATGATTGAATTGGTCTTTATTTAACTAATTATTTATTTAGTTGTTTTATTAAACATTTGACACTTCTGTTGTCCTGTTTAACGAAGGAAAGGAAGGACGCATTTTTTTAATTAGCACACCGTCTCTCAGATATAGAGTGATTCCGCTTGTATCGGCTGCTTCTCTCCGTGAGTTTGAGTGGTTTTCGTGTGATGATTTTCAGGCCACTTGCTTAGTCACTCGTGTTTCCGTCATGTCCTGATCCACAGGACTGTGGTGTTAGGGGTGTTAAGTGTCTGAATGATGTCTGAGTGCTCTCTCAGGCTCGGGATGAAGAGGTCAGCGGTCACCCGCCTATCTCTACTGTCTGTCAGCAGCTATTATTGTATAAGCTGAGCTCTGTTAACACACTCTGGTCTCCTGGGCTTCTTTGTAAAACACACAGCATCCAGCTCTTCCCCTCACACTTCCACCTATTCTTGTGCAGCTGTGTGTGTGTGTGTGTGTGTGTGTGTGTGTGTGTGTGTGTGTGTGTGTGTGTGTGTGTGTGTGTGAGAGAGAGAGAGAGAGAGAGAGAGAGAGAGTCTGCCCCATATATTATCAGCTTTCAGAAAATGATGACAATGACTCATTAAAGATTTGTGTATGTCTCACTGTGTGCATTCGTGTGTGTGTGTGTGTGTTTCCTTGGCTAGGGCGTGTGTATGGTGTCCTCTCCAAGCACGAAGGTCGTGTCCTCAATGAGGAGATGAAGGAGGGAACAGATGTGTTCATCATCAGAGCCGTACTGCCGGTGGCCGAGAGCTTTGGATTTGCCGATGAGATCCGCAAAAGGGCGAGCGGCCTGGCAAGCCCTCAACTGGTGTTCACTCACTGGGAGGTGAGAGAGAGAGCGAGAGAGAGAGAGGTGGGGGTGTTGGAGGAGGGGGTTAGAGAGACTGAAAGGAAATAATAGGGAAATGAAAAGTGAAAGAAGGAAATTAAACAAAAAATAGAAAATATGCAATGCTAAATAGGTAAAGTCAATCAAAACAGAACAAGTATAACAGAAGAAAGGACACAGGAAATAAGGAAAGAACAACAAAACTGACCAATTAAAATAAGCAGTCATGCAAAATAAATTAATGAATAAAATAAGCAGTAATGGAAGAGATAGATGGATGAATTGGATGGATGCCAAAGCCCAAGGTAAGAAAAGAGCCAATGGACAGTGATGTTTAAATAATGAACATGGGAAAGAAGGGGAACAAATGAGTAGAAGGTTAATCATTTTAATAACACACACGCTGAGAAGCAGACTTTAATTCTGTGTTTAACAAAACTTGTATTTTGTGCAGACAAAATGTGTTTTCAGAGAGAGAGATATTGTGTTTGTGGGTGGAGTGTGTGGGTGGGTGTGTGGGTGGTTGAAGGGGGTGTTATTGAGTTCCTCTTACAGGTAAATTACTGATGATGTCATGCTTTCTTTGTTTCTACCGGATTGTCTGGCTCACTGTTGAATTGTGCAAGCTCCACAAATTAGGAGGTCTTCCTTACACACGCACTCGCGCACACACACACACACAAACAAACACACACACACACAAACACACACACACACACACACAAACACACACACACACACACACACACACACACACAAAATACAGGTCTATTTGTAGAAAACCCACATGAAATTTCCCCACAACTGCAGACAATGTCAAAACACTACTTTACAAATGTTACATGACTTGGCTAATATTGTGATGGCTGTCTTTTTTTTTTTTACGTCATTCTCACCTGAGTTTCTATTCTTGGGAATATTTAACACACACACATCACTGCTAATGCATAACACACATGCTATATGTTAACTGGCAAACCAAGCTAGTTATCTAGGATCCCCCCCAAAGTCACATCACACCAGGAAAGCCTGGGTTTTGGAAGAGCCTCAGTTTTGTTTTGGCTTTAAATCTGATTTTTTATACACACACACACACACACACACACACAGTTAATCCTTTTTTTTTGTTTTGTTGAGAAACCACATCAGCTCCTGGGACACACTGTATATCAGAGGATTCTGATGTTGGCGTGTGTTTTGTTTGTCCAAATTGCAGTATTTATGGTAATTGTAACTCTTCATCAGTAATCATGTGTGTAAACTTCATCTAGATGAAAGGGTTGCTATTGAGAAAAATATTTGTCATAAACAGCCATCAACCTCACATCTGTAGAGTTTATCGAGAACATCTGTACAAGATCTGACGATGTGGGAGAAATACTGATACAAAGTTGGAGTGTGTGTGTGTGTGTGTGTGTGTGTGTGTGTGTGTGTGTGTGTGTGTGTGTGTGTGTGTGTGTGTGTGTGTGTGTGTGTGTGTGTGTGTGTGTGTGTTATTATCACTAAGAGTTTTATAAATCAAACCACTTTTCATTCTTCTTTTCATCTCTCTCTCTCTGTCCCTGTTTCTCTCACCCTCTCTCTCTCTGTCCCTGTCTCTGTCCTTCTCTCTCTCTCTCTCTCCCTTATTCATCATATTATTGATCACGAGTTGTAAATCTATTATCAGTGACAAACAACAGACTACTGATGTGTAAAATCTTCCACCAGTGTGATTTGCTCCTAGTTCTAAACAAGTCTTTCTCTGCATTGTCATTAGTCCTGAATTAGCTCCACATTCTGAAGGAAGTTCGGCACAAGCATTTTACAGGCAGCTAAATCCAACTATATCATACTGTAGCAGATTCAGTGTTGTCTTCAAATATCGAATTGGAAATCGCTTTCTAACAAAGATTATTTGCAAGAATTGTCACACTGGTTGCCAGCAATGCACACATTTGGCTGCTCATAGAATTATTCAATTTCTGCAGTACGTATGGAATTGATTAACTCTTGCTGTCATGTCATGGTGAGGTTTTAGGCACAGGCTCAGTCAGGTTGTGTGTGTGTGTGTGTGTGTGTGTGTGTGTGTGTGTGTGTGTGTGTGTGTGTGTGTGTGTGTGTGTGTGTGTGTGTGTGTGTGTGTGTGTGTGTGTGTGTGTGCGCGCGCAATCAAATGGTAGGGGCTGACATTAGCAGAGACAGGTGTCATAACCAGAGCTTGTGTGTGTCTCTGTATGGCTCATCCTGCTGTGTTGTGAGGCCATTAGGCACATATGCCACAGTCTCAGTCTAACTGCCAAGTGTCTTCTGCCCCTGGCGTGAGGCCGAACACACACACAAACACAGACACACATCGGACTCGTAGCCATAGGCGTAGCTTGAGCAGTCTAGGTCACCTAATCTAATTATGTACACGGTATCAGTGCTGGAGGTTGTCTGTGTGCGTTTGAGACTGTGTGCGTTTGTGTGTGTGTGCATGCCAGATGAGATGCTGTTAGTGTAGCTCTATCCTGACACTAGACTGTTATGTGACCATGACACACAATTGGTGTCACTCAGTGTAAACCCTATTTGTCTGTCTCTCTCTCTCTCACACACACACACACACACACACACACACACACACACACACACAGAGCACGGCACTGTCACAGTCTGAGGGTTCATTAAATCTTCTCTTTGGTTTGACTCTTATTCCTTATCCATCGTCAATTATTCTGTAATTATTAGGATATGAACAGCCATAATGAGAACATAGATGACTCTTTAGTCAACTCCAGTGTGCACACTGACTCAGTCACAAAGCACACAAGTTTTATGAGGAAGAAAAGATTTCTCTACTTATCTGAGCTTGGAATAAATGTACAGGGTTTTTCGGCTGTATTTGTTTGCAACAGGGCTTGTGTGTCTGTGTGCGTCGGTGTGTGTTTGTGCGCATGTGTCTGTGTGTGTTTGTGCGCATGTGTCTGTGTGTGTTTGTGAGCATGTGTCTGTGTGTGTTTGTGCGCATGTGTCTGTGTGTGTTTGTGAGCATGTGTCTGTGTGTGTTTGTGAGCATGTGTCTGTGTGTGTTTGTGAGCATGTGTCTGTGTGTGTTTGTGCGCATGTGTCTGTGTGTGTTTGTGCGCATGTGTCTGTGTGTGTTTGTGAGCATGTGTCTGTGTGTGTTTGTGCGTGTGTCTGTCTGTGTGTGTTTGTGCGTGTGTGTGTACGGAGTTCCACAGTTGATCAACTCATTCTTCTGCTCAAAATATGAGCCAAATATAATAATAGTTTCCTCTACAATCTATGCTACAATCAGTTAATTGGACTTAAGTGAAATATTTTCTTTTGTAAATTCAAATATACAAAAATATCTGCTCAGATGCACAGACAAGGTCAGAGGAAACCTGTATGATATGTGCATGCATGCTGATGTTTCCCCAGTTCTTTTATTTGTTTGTTTTTTTGTTTTAAATTAAACAGTTTATCCCAGAGAAAAGGCAACTTTTGGTAATCTTTGTTGTTTCTGCTACCTGAAATTAGGTAGTTTTTAGCTGCTGCAGTATTTTTATTAGCCAAAGCCTCCAAAGAACAAAATGGGGTAAAGAAAATTTTGAACTTTTGAAAAACTTTGAACATTGTGTAAAATCTAAATGTGTCACTTTTAACTGGGTAAAAATCGCTCTCGTTTTTGTTTAAATGTAAACCACAATAACCAAATCATTAATATATATATATATATTTTTGTTTGTTTCTATTTTCATTATAAAATGTATGTGGATTAGACTGGGTGCCAGTTTATTTGGGTTAAACAGAACAGAACAGCATTTAATAAAGTGGAATTGAATACAACAGAATAGAATGAAACTAAATAGAGTACACTGAAATATAATGCAATTGCATCAAATGAATAGGAGTGGAATAAGACTGTTTATTAGACTACTAATAAGACTACTATAATTGGAACGAGCAGAGTTGAGTAGAATAAACTGGACAGAAGAGAATGGAATGGAATAAAATGGAATGGAGTAGATTAGAATAGACTGGAATGGGATATAAAAATGGAATGGAGTCAAATGTAAGAGGATACATTTTTTTAGAATAGATAGGCATGAACTGAAATGGTGTAGGATGGAAAGGGAAAGCATGGAAAGGAATGTGGTCATAGAACTAGATGGGAATGAGTTCAGATGGTGTGTTAGTGTGATGGAGAGGATGGATGAAATGGAGAACAGCAGAATGGGAAAGGAATGATAGCAGAAATGATGGCATGGACTGAGCTCTCATAGATACGAATGAATTAAAACTAAATGGAACGATAGAGACAGACAGAAAAATAGAGGCTAATAGAGAAACAGAAAGAGATGTACAGGACTGAAAAACCATTCAGTTAGGTCATGGATATTCACCACACACACACACACACACACACACACACACACATACTTCTCATCCTCGCTGTTCTCCAGAGAGACTGGGTGGCAGATGCTGGCGTTTGTGGTTGAGGGCGTAAATGGGGCCGGTGGTGCCATCTGTGCTGCAGTAAAAGAGCTCCCAGAACCAGGTGTGTGTGTCTGTGTGTGTCTGCATGTGTGTATCAAGGCCTCTGCTGGACTCGTACAGTAATTTTACCTCCTGTCTGTTTTTAGAGCATGAGGTCATTATCTCTCTGTGAGTGTGTGTGAGTGGGTGTGTATGTAGTGTGTGGTGTGGTGTGTGTGTGTGTGCGTGCACACGTGCATGTGTATACGTGCATGTGCACATGTGATGCTCTACATAATGAGCATTCTGTCAGACTGTCTGACAATAGAAACAATAGAGAGGCTTAAACTGAATAATAAATAGACACTTACATTATGAAATCATGTTAAAGCATCTTGTGTTTCCAAAACAGTAGAGACAGTAAAGTTTTAAAAACTGTTTTTTTTTTGTTTGTTTGTTTTTTGTTTTTTAATTTAAATGCTTTATACTGAAGTGTAATTTCACTTCTGCTCCTTTATAGAAAACTGTTCAGCTTTTTCTTGTTTTAATAATGAATTAAACCTATCAGTGGCATTTATGATATTTCACAATATATAGACAGATTATAATTTTTTTTTTCTATTCGGTTATATTGATATTTATGAATCTACCTTCACAGACATTTTATTCATACTGCCAAACTGCTGTAATTACCTTCATTTCCCCATGAAGGATTAATAAAGTAGGATGAGCTGAACACTAAGGCAACAATATAAACAATAAGGAATATGACTCCAAGGAGCGTGCTATTATAGGAATATAATCAACCCTAAAGTGAATTATTTCCTAATTACAGCATGTGCTGAATTGTAATAGTCCTCTAACCACAGCAATTTGCTAGTGATAACATTTTTAGAAATGAATTACTGAATAACACATCATACTTTTTATTCATTAAACATTATGGAACATCCACTAAACAGGCTGGATGGAACTCTGAAGTCTTCTTCAAGAAAATGATACATAAATATCTCTTCATAGAAAATCTCACCTTATCATTCATTTTCTACCGCTTATCCAAACTACCTCGGGTCACGGGGAACCTGTGCCTATCTCAGGTGTCATCGGGTATCAAGGCAGGATACACCCTGGACGGAGTGCCAACCCATCACAGGGCACACACACACTCTCATTCAATCACACACTACGGACAATTTTCCAGAGATGCCAATCAACCTAACATGCATGTCTTTGGACTGGGGGAGGAAACCGGAGTACCCAGAGGAAACCCCCGAGGCACGGGGAGAACATGCAAACTCCACAAACACGAGGCGGGAATCGAACCCCGACCCTGGAGGTGTGAGGCGAACGTGCTAACTACTAAGCCACCGTGTCCCCCTCTCACCTTATCGTCTAGTGGAAATTTTTTTTTTATGTTGATTTTTTTTTTATGTTGATTTTTTTTTACGTTTATGTTGATTGTCCAGCATATATGTTCTGGTAAATGAGCTGTTACTACAGAATTGATAATATGTTAGGGTTAGGGTTATTAAAACAAGTTTATTAATGCAAAAACAACTGAACAATCAGAATCAAGCACTCAACAGTGGTGTACTGAATTGGAAAGATGGATGGAATGAAAGAAGGTTGGATGAAAGGCAGGAAGGAAGGAATTTATTGATCCACAATGATTTGAAATGTTCAAAATCCAAAATCAAATTTTTTGAACTGATAAAACACAAATAATGTTGAAGGATGACGATCTTATATTTTAGTGTTTTTAGTAAAGAAATGTTCTCAACATGTCTCGTGTGTTCCTCAGGTCATCTCCAGCGATCCGTTCTGGGTGCCAACTACTGAAGAAGAATATCTCCACTTTGGAGAGAAGGCAGATTCGGCCAATCAGGCACTGAAGTACATGAATGCTGTTCGGAAGCGCAAAGGGCTTTATGTGGAGGAGAAGATCGTCGAACACGCTGAGAAACAGCGGACTCTCGGCAAGAATAAATGAACTCTTTGACACACAAAATGAGTTCCCTGGTTTTGAAAATTGTATTTTTTTTTTTTTGCTGAATGGCTGTTTAAAGTCCAATAATTGTACTGAGTTCCATATAGATTGTTTATTAGCTGCTTTATTACAACAAAACTACAGTGTACATTATATACACATGTATATGAACAGCTGTCTGGATTATTACATCCATACAATTCTGGTATAATTGGTCTGGATATCTGTATATTCAGTATTCTTTAAACAAAAGTTTAAAAAAATCTGAAAACCACTGGGGACTAAAATCAAATACCACATTATACTACAATATTTCACAATATTTCCAAATACAGTTCTAAAATGTTGACTTGACATGACAATTCCATTTGCTGTGTACTTAATGAAGACTTAAATACACGACCGTAGTTGCAAAAATGCAAAACTTACTGACCAAAGTGAACTCAGCATAATGTTTGTCTGAACAGCATGAGACTTTTATTTTGACAAATTTCTTGACTGGTCTGAAGTTTTAGAATTCTGTATTAAACAGCCTTCGATCTAACATCTGGTGAGCCATCCTTGCCAAACAATTCGTTTTCACTTGAGATTTTCTTAAAGATATAGTTTGGTGAAAAATTAACTGTACTCCTTTCTCCATTACCTCAAATGAAGTCAGTCGGCCAAGACGTCCATTTACTGAGACTTGCATTACTTGACAGCTACATTATCCTCCCAGCTCCAGTGCAGAACTAAAAAAGGAAACCTTAGACATGTAACGCAACTTGACTGATCAACTATATTTGCAGTAAATGGAACATTGTGTAAAATTAGATTTTTTTTTCTTCACTGAACCATTGCTTTAAATTAGCACAGTTCTGGAGCTGCATTTCATCCGAGTTTCAACAATGTGTGAAAAGCTCCCTAATGCCAAAGACAATTGGATAATTGACTAGACTAGCCTTCTCCTAGCGTTCCCCGATGGATTTCATCATGCAGGCTATTAAGACCTTAAATTAAGTTGTGGGAAAGGAAAAAGAAACAAGTACAGTGAATTTCAGGGATTAGAAGCATTGAATTATTTGTGGAACAAAGACCATTATTAAATGAATTACAAGCTCGCCCTTGTGTATTTTTCTTCCCCCATTAAACACTAGAACCACAAAACACAATCATATAAGCGTAGTTCAATGGTCTGATCGAAATCTTAATTACATGTTGTCTATGGAGGAAATTGCAGCATTGTCAAGCTTCTTATTTACGTACTTTACATGACTAGTATGTTCTAACTAGACAGATCATCTTAGGATCATCTTTAGAGAATCAGTGCAAGTGTTTAGTCTACCAATTCAAAACATTTGCAACACTTTTCCACTAGATTTTGGAGCATGACTTTGGTGATTTCTTTTCATTCGACCTCAGAAGCAGTACTTTGGGTTCTGTAGTTCCAATGGAAGGAAATCTTCAGCAGACAAAACCCATGTAGGGCTGAAAGTCAGATGCCCGCAAACTTGACCAAAAAAAAAAAAAAAACAGTAGGAACTATATCTGGGGGAAAGAAGCAAGTAAAAGTGCAAAATTGACCAAGTTGTTTATAAGGTATCTCTACTAGCGTTACTGCTCTTAGCCAGGGTAAATTCTGGGTTTAGTTACAAGACACAGTTACAGAAATACACCTTGTTCTTCAGTCATCCAAGACTTAAATTTTTTCTGCTGATGCCAAACAGTTTTAACTACACAATTAAACACATCTTTAGATAGTATTCATTTAGAATAGCTTATTTAAATGAATTCTATTGTTATTTTCCCTGTTCTAGCCATGTGTATAGCTGAGACATAGACATGGCTTTAAAAAAAAAATAATAATAATCTTTTTCATGCACACTGCTGTCTTCACTCTCATTGATAGTCACTAATCCAAGTCATTCCTTATTGACATAAAGTAAAACATTTTTGACTGTTGTGTTGTTGGACCCGCCCACATCTAGTCACCAATGGTAACTGTCGCTCAAGTCACCAACTCTACTTCTCAGCTCACTAGCAGATAATATTGCTTAGCCAATAATATTAGTTAATTATATGGTGTATTATCGAGGCTTGTTGTTAACAACAGTTGGTGAGCTAACATTAGTTAACACTAAAGTCAGGTTCAAGTGTGTTAAAAATAAACCCAAGCAGTAATTCATAGTAGTTATGTGGTCATTGCACAACTATATCTGTATTTCAAATGAGCTTAGTCACACAAAGGCAAACTTTTATTTAAGGAAACAGAGCTGTCTTGCCTCCAGCCTGAGGCTTCACATCATCACTGTGCAGTGCTACAAATCTCCTGCTACTGTGTGCTAGGATTAAAGAAGATTTGACAGGTTTGTTGTTATTTGATTAAAAATCAGAATAATTTAGCAGTTCCTGAGTAAGTGTGTTGATCTTTATCTTCCCTGATGGAAAGCCATCTCAGTGTTTTGTTTTACTCTACATTCAGTGCGCCGCTTCAGCAGAGAAAACCGATCCTCGATCGTCCGTACTGAGCCTGCTGAGTAACACACAGAGGTACTCCACTGACCTCCATGATGCATTCGACTAATGGAGCTAATTTAGCAGAGCAGAGGGCTTTAGACAAATCCATCAGATAAAACGCTGGTGCTTCATCTGATAACACTGTGAACTCGTGCCGATCAGGGAGGTTCCTCTCCGTGCTTTAACATGCATTAAACTCATAATCTCATTAGCGAGAGTAAGACGTTTGTCATTGTGCTGTTTAAAGGAGACTTCTCGAACTGATTGGTTGCAGAGCAGAGTTTATTTTTATGCATTAAGCAGCTTTCTCCACAGACAGCCATCTGAGAGTTGTCAGTAATTAAATAATACCTGCCGGGCCACTAACGAGATGAAGAAGGGCCTGTTTATTTAAACGCTGCTTTGGTTTAGATTGAGCGAATGCCATAACAGTAAATTTGAGTACACAGCAGTAATGGCTGCAGTGCACTTGTGTCTTAATAGCTACTTCAGAAAATAAATAAATACAACGTAGAGCATATTCAGTTCTTCCCGACATATTGGAACAGCAAGGCCAGTTCTTCTGTTATATACACTGAAGACATTTGGATTTGAGATCAAATGACTATGAGAAATAGCTGAGATTCATATTTTATTAGTGCATCCACAATCAAATACAGTACAAGATACAGTGAAATTCTTTTTACAACTGTGGAATAAAAATAGAGTGAAATGAAAAAGGAATAGAAGATTCAAAAGAGAATTTAAAAAATAAAGAAAATGGAATGAGCTGTAGAGAACAGAGAAAAAATAAATATGTAAATATTTTTTCTATTTATTATATGGCAAATGACAATGTTTTTTAAAAAAAAAAAAAAAAATCCATGTGAATACAATACAATGACCGATGATATGAATAAATAAGGTGATAAAAATATAAAGAGTCCAGCTGAGGTTGCTTTCATTTCCTGGTATTTACATGAGAACATTTATATAATAACTTTTTTTTTTTTTTTTTTTTTTTTTTTTTTTTGCTGAGCAAAAGTATAGGACCGGAAAGTTCGGTAGTCTTAAAAGGAGATCATATGTAATATTTGGTTGCATAAGTTGTGTGATTTTTTTTTTTTTTTTTTTTTTTTTTTTATGCTGCTCTTGAGATCTCTATGAGCTCAGATATTCGAGAGATGCAAGATTTTGTAACGTAGATGGTTATATACACTGTACAGCTTGTAGTGAAATCAAAACTTAGCCACTCCTCATTAGACTGTGTGTAAATACACTAAATTTAAGAACAAAGTTATAAAAAAAATTACTAAGATGTACAGTTATGTTACATTACACGTTATGTGTACTTAATTCTTTACAGCGCAGTGACATTCTTATCTTCACATAACTTGTTAGGAGGCTGGGGACAGAGCACAGCATGAGACATGAGACGACAGAAAAATTGAAGGTGCTGAGGCTTAAACCACTGAGCCACCACTGGTCATGCATGGGGAAGAGGACAGAGGTTGCTTTTCTCTAAATGTGTTGAGCATCAGCTCAAAAACATAGATAGATACATTCCACTGTGAAACAGAAGTTCAATATGTTCTATTTGTAATCAGATACTGACTTCTAAAATAGCCGCAAAGCGCCATTACATCATCACCATACTGAAGAACAGGAAGATTTCAAAATATATGAACTAACCTAATCAAAAGCACACTATTTAATCAAATAAAATAAAAGTCACTGAATTAATCGGCGATTCTACGAGCAGTAAAATTGAACAATGAACATGAACAAAATGCAGGAAGGTCTCAGGTGATGAGACAGAGAATGATGTGGACGATGCTGGAAATCAAAGTGAGACTTTATTCTTGGTCTTATTATAATTTTATTTTCCACAAGTATATTAGGTTAGGGATATACAGATAGCCATAGGGAGTTAGAATGCAACCCTTAGCACTTACCTGTGATTGATACACATGCAAAAGAAAAACATATTGCTGTTTTTTCTTATTTTTTTTCCAGAAATATATACAGTACAAAAAATAGAAATAAAAAAAAATTATCTGAGCATGTGAAGGGTTTTTAATGCAGCATTTGTACATGTGTCCTTAGTAGGCATGTGCCAGTAATCAGTTACAGTATATACCCGGGTTAAAATACACAATAACGCTATTGTTCACACAGGGGCGAGCGGAGAAATCCGAGGTTCCCTGAGAGAAGCTCAGTTTTCCCCTGTGTGCGGAAATAATATCACTGTCACTTAACTTTCTGGATGGAAATGCAAAGCAGGAACCCATTCAGGATGTGTGTAGCTGTGAGACAGCACACTGGCTAAGCCATACCGTTCTTCATAATTATCAATATACTTTTTTAAATTGTCCTGAAAATGTCAAAGGAAACAAAAACAAAACCAAAAAAGCTTAAGAATCATGGTGATATAATCTAATCACCTGCGCAGTGCTCAGTGAAGCAGGGTCAGTACTGATCCCACAGCTCTGAGACAGCAGGAGAAAAGGCACTCCCTACACTGATCTCTATCTGCTCTGACACAAAGGGAGCAAGCAATAAGATAGCAATTGAAGGAGCTGAGAGAGGGAGGAGGAGGAGGAGGATGGGAAGGCCTTCATCGCACACTTAGTCATTGTGTGTAATTTGATGAGCTAGCACAAAGCACACTAAGCCCATTAGCTGAAAGGGAGGGGTGTGCACGCTGATTGATAACGCACCATTATTAGGATCGATGGGGGACCAGGTGGACACCAGAAGGACAGAGGAACTCGAGCTGCACAAAGGCCTAATGAGGCCAGCGCAGTTCAAGTTTACTCACAGCTAAAACGTCTAGTTCATCAGCACCGTTATGAGCTGTGTCTGCCTTCTGCTTGTGTAAAGAGAGCCAAATGAAGAGAGCCACTAACACATGAAACTCAAAGAGCGTTCGCTTGCTTGTCATTTACTGCTACTTATTTGCCAGTGCTAGTTATATCTGTGTAAGCAATGCTGTTAATTGTGTATAAATTACTAAATAATCACACAAATGACTGAGATATATTTGAATAAACAGTGATATTAAGGTAGAAATAGCACTGGCTTTAAAATAAAAAAAAATACTCTGCACACATACACACACTCAATTCCCCTCACACAGATTTCATCACTCTTCACTGTATCCTGTAAGCCACACCAGCAAGAGATAGTGTCTTTGTGTGTGTGTGTGTGTGTGTGTGTGTGTGTGTGTGTGTGTGTGTGTGTGTGTGTGTGTGTGTGTGTGTGTGTGTGTGTGTGTGTGTGTGTGTGTGTGGGTATGTATGAGCTGGTAAAAGCTCTGGGAAATCCATGATCTTATGAGCACTTGACAACAGCAGGCAATCTGCATGCACAGACACATATAGAGAGCAGCTCTCCTGGCCATGAGGTCATCTCTTTCCGCTGTAACAGTAACACTGAGCAAGGCTAACGCTAACAGCTACTGTGTGTTTGATCACAGAGAGAGAGAGAGAGAGAGAGAGAGAGAGAGAGAGAGAGAGAGAGAGAGAGAGAGAGAGAGAGAGAGAGAGAGAGAGAGAGATGGGGGGGGGTGCAGGAAAGAAGGAGTAGCCGAAACAAAGCCAGGTAAAATGAGTGGGAGAAGAGAGGATGGAGAGAAAGACAGAAACAGATGGGGAAAAGAGAACCTGAGTGATAGAGGGAGAGAAGGGGAAAAGGAAGAAATACTGGGAAATGATAAATAATGAGAGGGGGATGAAAAACAGCAGAAATGAAAGAAGAGTGAAGAACAGGGGTAATGGAGTAGGAAAGGGGGAAATTAAGGTTGAGAGATAATAGTAGACAAGCAGAGATAAGAAACCTAAGAGGAGGAAAAGATAATCAGATGGAGAGAAAAAAGATGGAGGGAGTGGCAAAGGGCAATCTGGAAAGGAAGGACAAAATAATAGAGATATGAAGCAGAGAAGTGGGAGGGAAGATTTTATGGAGTGAATTACATCACTGATTTACAGTGAGTGTGTATGTGTGTGTGTGTGTGTGTGTGTGTGTGTGTGTGTGTGTGTGTGTGTGTGTGTGTGTGTGTGTGTGTGTGTGTGTGTGTGTGTGTGTGAGAGAGAGAAAGAGAATTCTGAGCTTTTCCAGATATATTAAGTCAGAGTTTCCTGATCAGTGATGAACACGCACACATTTGTGTTACTATCCTTGTGAGGATGAGAGGATTTACATCAAGGTATGAAAATATAACCCCCCCCCCCCCAACACACACACACCATGGCCACAAAGCTTGTGCTGTGTGTCTGAGCTTTAACAGCATATCCTCAGTTAAAAGAATCTCTGAGAGCTCATTAGTCGAACTGATCGTAAACAGAAAGTGGATTAAACTCAACACTGCTTGTATGCTGACTCTGATTAAACCCGCCGTGACACAGTGAAGAGTTTCTTAACACATTTCCAACGATAGCAGGCTTTTATTTCTGATAATACAGGCACTCGGGAGGCAAGACGGCAATAGTGAAAAGACAGATGATGAGAGAGGATGAGAGGATGAGAGCTCGTTCTCGTCTGCCAGTGTAGGAGGGAAGCGTCTTCTCCACTTCCTTTGATCACGCTCTCAGGACTGCCGATGATTCACACACCTCATTAGCGTCCCTACTTCTTTCTCCGACACACCACATTCACATTTCTCTGAATGGAAAAATGCGTGACGGCAGTCTGGCACTTCGGCCCGAGTGTCCTTTCCAGGGACCTGCAACCAAATGGATATATTCAGAGGTTTTATCTGTTATACAGTGTTACTGCTGAAAGATAGATTTAATAAAAAGAAAAGCTGTTCTACACTCTACATCATTGTAGCAGCCATTTGTGTGTTGAAATATTTCAATATTTTCAAATCAGCAACTAGCAGAAAATTCATCCAGATTTTAATATCTATTTTCCACGAACTCTACATGTCTGTATCAGCACCATGAGGCTACATATGGTGATCACAGCATGAACCAAATTCACCCATCTGGTCGTCAGGTCACCTTTCGGACAACTGAAATTCTCTGTGTGGATGTTTGATAATCTAGTAGATCACCAGTAGCTAAATTCTCCAATGTAAAGGTTTAGTTATTTCATTCCACAGCTATATCCCTGGATTCTCTGAACTGATTGGCCAAAAGGTGTTCATTCATTTTCTCTCTATATATAAAATCTGTAGTAATCAGTCTGCAAAACAAATCGCATGTTGATATCCATGTGCTCTTTCTATGTTATGTTATAGTTTCCATAGTAACAGCTAAATCACATGGGGCACCTCTCAGTCAGCTCTCTCTAGTTCAGTAGTCAGGGCGCTGATCAGGTACTAAGGGTTGTCTCTATCGCAAAATAACTCTAGTGCACTGGAATGTTCGCTCCATAAACAATCCCACAATGCACCACAAAAACCAAGGAGCATCAGATGTTCTCTTACTGGACTGTGTTTATATGTGAGCGCCCCCCCCCCCACTATAATTTACACTGAGTATGAAACAATAATTCATTTAACTTGTAAAGTCACTGTCCAAAATTCAGCATGTGCTACACAAACAAATGACGTCATTGCATCCTTCTGTATTCGCTCACCAACTAAAATAAATAAAATAGACAAAGAGCAAATAGTTCTCTCCAGGATGGCTTAGTCTTTAAATATTACCAGCAGTGATGGTAATATAAAGCACATTGGCTGCATCACTGGATATTATTAACTGTAACTAAGCTTTCTTTAATGGGTTAATGGCTAAAGGGTCATATTATTTTATTATTTCTTTTGATCACTTAACCAACATAGCAAACAGCAGCTGTTATTTAAAATGACAGTTTGACCTCATAAGTAATCTGTCACATACCAGGCTTCTAGATTCCCAGAAACAGGACCTACACCAGCACACACAAACACTCTCATATTCAACTGTACTGTACATCTCTGCACTCACAATACACATTTTGAACACCACTTTTTTAATGCTTTTATCACTTGCTGTCTTCTATTTACAACCAAAGTATCTTTACTTCTACAGGACTGTGTACTGGTCAGTGCTGCTCTGTGTACATTACTGTGTGCTCTGCTCTGTCTTGCACCGTCTTCTGCTTCCGCACACACACATTTTATATATAACTGTGTTCATTTTTTACTTAGTCCCCAGTTTGGTATTATTTTATATAGCAACATGGGCCTGGAGGAACGTTGTTTCATTTCACGGTGTACTGCACCAGCTCTATATGGTTGAAAAGACAATAAAAGCTTCTTAACTTGATGTGATATATGTTAAAGTTGCTAACAACAAATACAGTAGTTGAAATCTGCTAGCTGACAAAAAAGACAGTGTTGTCATCTCCATTTGATGTTACGTGACATTACTGAGATTTTAGTCTATATTTTTATATGTAATAAGTATATAAGTATTTTTTTTATAAACTTCAGAAAACAAACACTGTAAAAAGATGACTTGATATAATATACATAATGTATATATATTGTGTGTGTGTGTGTGTGTGTGTGTGTGTGTGTGTGTGTGTGTGTGTGTGTGTGTGTGTGTGTGTGTGTGTGTGTGTGACTAGCTGGCTAACTCTCTAACTGATTTTTTTGGGATTTTTTCAGGTTAGCTAGATCTAAATATGTATTCAAACATTTCAGAATGTTAATCCATTTGAGGAAATATCTCAATACAAAAAATATCTTGCACTAAACGTCTTTACTAATGATGGCTGCATTTTGCTCTTAAACAAGTAACAGGCTTGAAAGTAACAGGGTGGTTTTTAAAGCTTAGAATTCCCCAGAATGCAGTTAACTTATGTTAATGACATGAGGACATTAAGCAAATGATGTATTATTTATCAGCCAATAGCAGTGCATGGCTGTCATCAACAGGAAGTTTAGTTGATGCACCTTCCTGTTGAACATGTGACATGCTCCATGCAATGCTCTTGTGTTCAGATGACAGGGTTTAGTGAAGATGAACTGAATTTGTTTCCCATAGTAGTGATTGTTCTCAGTATAACTATACAGTATATCAAGTATAGTTCTATTGAGCTGGGACGGAGCTACTAATAATTAATATGTGTTAAAAGATCATGTGCGTTGTTTTAAAAGACACTTTCTTATGATTTAAATGCATTTCATCTTTACTTTAGAAACGTACTTATGTGTGCATGAAATATCAGTGGGACACAAAGGACCTGATTAATGTTTTTAGGTCATTTGGAGAAACTCTGTCTAGCTGAATTAACCATCTAGGTATTTTTTTTTTAGCAAATAAATTTGAATCTGGTATTTAAATATAGTCCTATCCCAAGCCCTGTGTTCCATGAACTGAATATTTTTCACAGTTCAGCCACTGTAGCATGAGAGCATCTGCATAATTCTAGCGGATAAGCACTTTTGGTTCAGTATTAAATGGATGCATTGTTAGTGCTTTTGTTCCACACTTCAGCCACACACTCTTCTTCCAAACACATATAGACGAGACCAAAGGCCAAGGCCACAGGAGTGTGTAACTCCAGCTGGCCTGTTAACGTCTACTGTAGTACAGCTGCTTTCTCTTTCACAGTGTAAGCTCCACACCACTCACCCAGTGCTCTCTGAAAGAAAAAAAAAAAACAAGGGTGAGAGATCTGGGGTGAAAAAAAAGAAGGGGGGAAAAAGATGGAGGGGGTGTAGCGGTAGGCGTCTGTGAAAGGCATTAGGCAGCGATTGCCTCAGCACGCTCCTGGCTGTCTTTAATGAATCACTGAAGGAGAGAGAGAAAGAGAGAGGGAATAATCCATATAGAGAGCTAAAGGCAGTATGAGCCCTGCTGATAGGAGGGTGGGGGTCATGGCTGTGCTCTCTCAGTGCCCGAAAGAAAGGATTCATGCTAAAAGGGAAGAGATTTTTTTTTTTTAAGCATGCTTTTGTGGCAGGGAGAAAAGCGGCATCTGCTGTAACGGTGATCAGACTGCCAAGTCAGCGTGACCGCACTGTTTCATGAGGCCTGAGGCTTCACCACTCCCGCCCTCCACCCCCCAAACCACCCCCCCCCCCCCACTCATCCGTTGATCAGGAGGCGAGATCAATGAGGTAATGCCAGAGACGTCTTGGCTTACAGCAGCCGCCCAAACGGCCACTTCGGTTCAGCCGTATCTGTTCTGTGCATAACAATAGAAGCAGAAGCGAACCACTGAGTCGCTTCTACAGTTTGTCCATCTGTTTTTCTAGAGAGAGCTGAGGAAAGAAAAGCAAAAAACGATCCACACCGACATGCTTTATTGTGTTTCTGGAAATGCTGACTAACCAAAAACGAGGCCACTCTACTTGTCTTTTTTTTTAATTATGCTCCAAAGGCAGGAGATGCAGCAAAACGAGGCAGTCAGGAAATGATGATTAGCACGCCCCGCTGAGCCAAATCAAGGCCAGAACTGATAAACAGCCCACAGGCCACAGCACAGCACGCAGGAACTTTAGTTAAACAGCATACAAGGTGTTTTGAGGGTAGGCGTCAATATGTCTTTCTCTGTCTCACACACACAGTGGTAATCTTTTTCAAATTACCTTAACAGATCAGTCTCAAGCTGTAGTCTGAGCGGTCCAATGAAATTTTAATATTAGTTGGTTCTTTTATATGGTGCTGTTCTCGATCATGTTTATTACCCTAAATGCTTTGCGAGGATATATCCAATACTGCAGTAAGCATTGAGTCACTTTATAAATGTAACATTTAAGTCATTGTATAATGAAATAAAGATGAATACGGCTGTTGTATTTTAATATGGGTTTGAAAAAGATTCTCTGCATAAAAAAAATAAATATTAATATTTTACTACTCATACACTTCACTAGTCACACCACAGCATCTAGAGAACTTCTGCCTTTATCTTTAGCCCCAAGGGGAAAGGGAATGGACATGTACTTGACCAAGGGATGGATAGACCTGCATTCAGATTAGTGAACATACCACACCCAACATAATGAGCATTTCAGCAGATTCTGCTTCATTATGAGCAGAATACAGCCAGCTATTGACCAAATAAAGACAATCAAAAAAATGAAATAAAATCAACACTGAGGATAAAGACACTAATGTACATTTTCGGTTTTGTCTAGTGGTCTTGATATATTTTTTTTTAAATGGCCTTCTTCTACACTCGAACAATGACAATAAACTAGAATAGTGTATTGTTTTATTTTTGAATCTTTACCGAAATATGACCAACACAATATATTATGTCTGTGATGGGTTGGCACTCCATCCAGGGTGTATCCTGCTTTGATGCCCGATGACGCCTGAGAAGTTCGGATAAGAAAATGAATGAATGAATGAACGAATATATTATGTCCACTGATTCACTAAGATTTGGCTAATAATCATGCTGGTATTGTTTTGTGTTTTTTGTTGTTGATTTTTCGTCTTCAGTAAGTTGTGTACTGAACGGTACTGCAAAAAAATATAGAATTTTAGTAGGTGAAAATATTTGGAATATAGTTATTTGCTAGCATTACCTATTATAAGTTTACATAATAAACCTATTTCTATTTATTTGTTTGTTTTTTATTAAATAAAATATTTTTTTTTTGTTCTAGTAGTGGACAAATTGCAGAAAATATCTGCCAATTACTATTTCAAGACTGAAGTAATTTTCAGGAATAGATTTTGTCTAATCTAATCTAATCTAATCTAATCTAATCTAATCTAATCTAATCTAATCTAATTGATTTTAAGGTTTCTTGAAATCGTATATAAGGAAAACTGACGATTCAACATATTTTACCTTGCTTAAATGTATTACACCCTGGATCAGACACCAGAAACCATTTCATACAATATTGGAATCTTCAAGAATTTATTGTTTAAAACCATTATGATTTTATACAGAATTTTTAACCATTCTTTATGTTTTTGATCCATTATTTTCATTTGACACTCAGCATCTAATGTATCCGTTTTACTAAAAGCCTCTTAAATGATCTGCTGTTTATTACACAGCATACAGGACATAAAGTGTTCATTACAGGCATGCACACTGCAGATGCTGACCTTCATATGAAGCCTCAGGACATTTCAGGTCACTCAGACTCTATTTCTTGTTATCCAACTGTAAAATGTTCTTCACGTCCCAGGTTTTTACTTATAAAAATGCCTTTATATTTTACTGTTTTCAGTACTAAAGGTACAAGGACACTGCAGAAGACGATTTGGTAGCAAATACCACTTACATTAACAACTTTATTTTATCTGGACTACCTAAGCTTTTTAAAACTGGTATAAATTAGACAGCATGTCTGAATTAGTCACACAGATCTAATTCAGATAAAGCATACGTGATGGTCAGTATCACTCACAGTAACCTTTCATTCGCTTCATTATTCTGAGATAACGCTCGTACTTCTAACTTAAGTACCTGCTGATCACCTTTTATCAAAGCAGACGCAAGGCCATTAGCCTCCTGTGTAATCGTTTGCTTTTTGGAAAAAGTCTTGTTGGAAAAAGTCACTGAAGGTCAGCGTGAATTTTAGGATGTTTTAGGATGATTTTCTGTGGTTTTAGTTATGATTTACCTGTTTGGGTTTCCTCCTGACCTCACAGATCCAGACATTTGTAAACTCTCCAAAGAAGGTCATGAAGCATCCCAAGGAGCCCCCTGACCTTGTCTCATTTTAATAACATCATCCACTTTGCACGTCGTAAATCAGTGCAGTTGTCTGAGATAAAGCCATAGAGGAGCTGTCTGACCCCATACAATCTGCACACTCACCGCACACTTACTCTCTCACTAGCCCAGTCCTATACTGCCAGAATGTGCCCTTGCCCTATTTTAGCCAGGAGATGTTATGAGTTACAGTTTTGGAATTTTGCGATAAATAGCCAACAAATAAACTGTAAATTTTAATAGTGGAACAGACCCCCTAATGACCAATTTCTATCGTGTCATTGTGGAATTTTAAACATTACCACAGATTAGCCTGAATGACCTCATTATTAGCAGTCCAGGATCGATCATTTGACATATTAAGCTACAGCCTTTACCTTTTTTTTAATGATTTTCCTTAGGCAACATTTAATGTGCTTCAGTCAAGCTGCTGATTTGAGGTTATGAACCGTTGAAGATTTCATTTCAAATAGCCATGGGTCACTTTTCCACACACTTGAACAAACAGGTTTGTGGAGTCATTTTTTTTTAAGTGTTTTAAATACACAGAGCAGATTTCTGGCCTTTCACTCATTCCTGCTCTTGGGTGAAGTTACTCCTTTAAAGACATTGTTAAAATTCTTATTTATAAAAATAGGCTTTCATATATATATATATAATATAGCTAATATATATATATATATATATATATATATATATATATATATATATATATATATACTATATATATATAGTATATATCACACTCATATATGTGTCCAGAATGTTCTTCTTCACACTGTTATAATAACCTACACTATTCTGAGAAGGATTTTCACTAGATTTTGATCCGTGATTTCTGTTCATGTTCATGTTAAATGTGCATTAGTGAGCTGAGGAGTTGGATGAGGAAGTCTGGGGTGCAGTCTGTGTTCCAGTTCAGAGTCAGTTCAATACTGACTCGAAATTCAATTGAATTTTATTTGTATAGCACTTTTAACAATGAACATTTTCTAAAAGTTTATTATACAAAGATTAATATTATACAGAAGATTAAGATTAATATTAGACTTATATTTAAATGTGTTTGTATTTATCCCCAATGAGCGAGCCTGGGGCGACTAAGGTGACTGTGGCAAGGAAAAACTCCCTCAGATGGAAGAGGAAGAATCCTTTAGAGGAACCAGACTCAAAGGGGAACCTCATCCTCATTTGTGTGACATGTTCTTTCTACAGTCATATACAGTCTGACAATTGTGTATTTTTTAGGTTGTTTCCTCAAACACCACATGTAGTTGGCATCTCCTCGTTGACTTCTGTGCATCATCCAAAGGAGCACTTGTTTTGGACAGATTTGAGGATTTGAGGATCTTATTTCCAGTGAAAACACTCAATGATAGTCTACACAATTGTGTATTTTGTTGCAATGGTTTGGGTCAGGGGTCCACATACATTTGTCCATGAATTGTACATTCCTACTTGATTCAAGCATAGTAGAATCCGAAACAGAAGAGAGTTGGCCTGTATTTTGTTTTAAAGTGGAACTGTTTTCTTCTGCTTTCTGTATTTCCAGCTTTCCAGAACAATTCTGAACAATTCAAAACTTTGGGAGGCTTGGGTTCATTGCATGAATTAAGTGTCACTTATCCTTATATAATAGCAAATGTGCTTTAAACTTTAAGATAATTTATCTTGTGAATTTACTAGTAACATTATATTCCCTTATTTGTTCATTTCTTAATTTGTTATTGTATGAACAGCCCCTGAGAAAAAGTGTCATAGCTCTAAAACAAAACTCACTATGTACATTCCAGTCACTTAAAAGCCCTTGGTCAAACATTTAAAATGAAGTAAAAATTGTAGAATTTAGATGTTTCACCAAACATTTTCTTTCAAAATTGCCATACTTCTGCGGTGTTCTAAAACCACAGCAATGTTGCTGTACATGATCCACTTGTACAAACAGCCCACACCACACACACTACTGTTTCTGTGTTACTGCTGTGCTGAGAAACAGCCACCACCCAATATAATACCTACTTAGCGGTGGTCCTATGCTGGTGCTTTTCCACTGATGAGGGTTGACAAATTATGCAGAGTAACAGATTGGATACAGAATACAAAGTGGCATCAAGATGTACAAAGTGGCATCAAGATCATGGTAGGTGGACCTGCAGCTTCAGCAGCACTTTAATGTTAATAAAAAAAAATAAAAATAAAGGTCAAAAAATACAATGTATGATTTAGTGAATTGTTTGAAAGATATGTAGTATTCTGATCACTTCCTTTTATCCCTATATAAATGGATTTCAATACGTCTTCACATTTTTGCTGCTGACCCAGTTTTTCTGCATGTCTCCTCCCTTTAAATTCAGTATAAGTTCCATTGGCTCTGATTCATTTTGAAACAGAAAGAAAGTTGTCTGCTTGTGTCTAGGACTTTAGAGATTACTCCTCTAAGCGTACAGTCAGCTTGTTTTTGGTAACTGCACCTCTCCAAGAGATGATCAATTATTTGTCAGTGTCTTTATATTAATGTTAAAGAAACGGAACCTGCAGGGCCAGTTCTGAAGAAAGACATATTTTCCATCTGAGTTATCAAGCATTTCACCATGCACTTCCTCATCATGTTTTGTAAAAAGCCTTTTGTCTCAGAATCAGGCCTTGCTATATTTTCTTTTTGCTTTTCTTTCATTGCCGAGTGCTGCGTGTATCCTCCCACGCGGCTGCTCTCCCGCCGGAGAGAAGAGAACTTGTTACTGACAGGGACGTTTGCATTAATGCCCATTTTCTTCTGACTAAGTGGGAACTGTCTGCGTGTTTTAAAGTGAGCTGTGACTCGCAGAGTGCCACTAGACGCTCTTTTGTTCAGAAACATCACTTGAAATTTATACATGTTGCAGTTTGCACAAATGATGGTGGCTAGGAAGCTGTAATAATGGCAGCTTTGTGTCTTTATAGATATGTATGTAAGTATTTAATAAAACGGTTTTATTACATTTGTTTTATAAATATTTAAAAACTCAGATGTATTTAATGTGTAATTATAATATTATAAATGATACATTATACCTATTTTGCCTTTTTAGCATCCTGTACAATTAGCTCATTTTAATTGACTTATATCAAGAAGAAAGTCAAGATATTGCGAGAAAGGATACGATTTTAAGTGTCTCTTAACCCTTTTTACCAGTTCACTGACATTCGACTTAACAGATATTTTCAAACAATATAAACAAATGAATTATTTTATAACCTCAAGTCTGACATAAAATTAGTCAAGACACTGTTGGCTTTCAGTGTGAGACATTTTTACCTTTGTTTGAACAGCCTGGAGAATCTCAGAGAGCAGAAATTGGCTTGATATCATCATTTGAAAAAATCTAAACATTTGTCAGAAATAAAAAAACACAAACTATTTTTGGATTTTTTTTCTGTGACAATAATGCTTCTGGTAGGTAAAAACAAAATCTTATGAAAAACTAAAAAAATTGAAAGCACTGAGCATTGTGGAGTGTGACATAAGTTGGCCTCTAGTGACTGCACTGACTTCTCTCTTTACCAGAGGCCAAATTATGGAGTAAGCAATGGCACTGTAAAATCTGCCCCTCATTTAGATCAGTCAGATCTTACGTCCACCAAATCTGGTCTGGCGGAGGAACCTGAGATTCCATGTGATCTTTTTGACTTTACTCATGACTCAACCCTAGAGTTTCAGAAAAAGAAATCTGTAACTTACTGTATTTTTTGTCTTCATGTACTTTTGCCTCTAAACCGGAAATCATATACTGGCTTGCCAACAAGCTGGATTGTTATTATATAATTACACTGTGTGCTAGAATCCTAAATATTGATGTCAACCCCATGCTTATAACATCTTCTCATGTATCGTCTCTTCATCTGAATTTAGGAACCTTTTAATGAAACATTAAGAAAATATAGAGCTGAAAGAAAGCTAACCAGGGTTTTCCAATCCAATCCTCAGAAACATCTCAAAGATGTGGTAACACACAATTTTCTCCTATCGGAGGATGCACATCACAGATAATTTGACAGATGGAATGAGTCAGTTTACAATCTTCTAGTGTCATGTCTGTGTCGTGTTTTGACATAATCAACACCTCGGTTCAAGTGTTACATTGACTACTGTGGGAGTGAAGCCCATTTAGATATTAATCTAGTGTTTAAAAAAATCTTATTAACAGAGGCTGGTGCATTTGATAAACAGGCTTCTTATGTATGTGACATGACCTTTGCAGAAAATGAAAGCAAGTTTAGAAAGTAGTTAAAACTGTATTTTTATGATCAAATGTGGTCAAAATGTGATTTTTCAGCTTATTTGGCTGTTGGCCAGATTTCTGCCACATGGACATCTGTGGGGTTTTCCCACACCACCCCACCACACCCCACCACACCACATCACACATGTCTGACATCCTGACAAACATTTTAATGATATTCTCTGTTTATCATTTAAAGCTTGATTGTTTATAATGTGTCATTTCTCATTTTGTGGTTTTCCAATCACATGAGGTATACTTTATATCCTCTGCAGGAATATTTTTAGAAATTCAGCAATTTTTTGATTCATTTCCACTTGCGGAACCAGGACACATTGTACATCCCGGAACCTTCTTCATTTCTGCTACATGAAACAGACATCATATGTCCTGAATGTTTCAATATGTGCCTTTCCATATTATTCCAAAACACATACAACAAATACAGTTCTGTTTCAGTCGAGAACTGTATCTGAAGGATAGTTCAGCAAGTCCACTGCCTTGATGATTCAGCAATGGGGGAGAGAGAGAGAGAGAGAGAGAGAGAGAGAGAGAGAGAGAGAGAGAGAGAGAGAAGGGAAAAGGGACTTTCCCCACTTTTCATTCAGAGTATACTCCTCCTCTCTCTCTCTCTCTCTCTCTCTCTCTCTCTCTCTCTCTCTCTCTCTCTCTCTCTCTCTCTCTCTCTCTCTCTCTCTCTCTCTCTCTCTCTCTCTCTCTCTTGCTCTCTCTCCAGCGTTCCACCATCAGCCTTATGCTTTTGATTCCTGTCATCTGTAATTGGAGCTCTCGTTCTGCAAACTGCTCTTGCATGCCGGTGGCTGTTTCCACTTTTTCCTGACAGTTGCTGATAAACACTTCATTCCTTTGCTCAGATCCGA
Source organism: Tachysurus fulvidraco (assembly GCF_022655615.1). Taxonomy (NCBI): domain Eukaryota; kingdom Metazoa; phylum Chordata; class Actinopteri; order Siluriformes; family Bagridae; genus Tachysurus; species Tachysurus fulvidraco. The sequence continues at coordinate 33,730,204 of NC_062519.1, forward strand.
ATTCGGCCAGGCTTCCGTTGTTTCGGCTCCAGCTCACCGATTTAGGTACTGCTGATCCAGAGCTGGCTTTATCGTGTACATGCTTAGCTTAGAGTGGCAAGATATATGGCTTGGAATACATACTGAAATGGCCTGTACCAATTATGCGTATGAAAAAGGAGCAAAGATTTAATGATGCCTATAAAAATGGCATGTAGCTGTGCTTCATAAACTTGTGATTTATCCAAAATGGTTCTTAGACTAAACCAGCAGTCACATTATATTTACACTCTTTATTTGTTTGTCATTATATTTATACTCTCTATTAATTGATTGCAAAAAATTTAGGCAACAATCATATGATTTTGGACAGAATATTCTAGCAATGTTAGCTAACTAGCTTGTGTCTTTTTTGTTTGTTTTTACGACTGTAAGAAATAAGCAACATAAAAAAAAATAGTCATCGGTTTAGCATAAGCCCAACTAAAATATAATTATAGCTCATTAAAAGAGTTTTATTTTGCTGTTTGAGAGACATAATAATATCCATAAACATAATATTAATTTTTCAATACATTTTTCAGCTCATATTCTGCTGGAGAGTGAGTGACTTTACATTTACCGAAGTTTTTTAATCACATGAGGCAAATTTTCACACTGCATGAAAAATTTTCCGGGGACTTCCAGGAAGCTTTTTTCTTCTCTTTCTCCTCCTCATACAGGTTGTTTCTGTGAAATGAAATTGCTGCTGTGAATGCTGCTGATTAGTCAAGCACAAGTTTAAAGGTCTTTGTGCTATAGCTAAACCATTAGCTTTAGTGACTTTAACCACTGTAACATGTACCTTATGGACAAGAGTTCATGTCAGACCGGCTCTCATAGTGCCTGCTGTACAGTACACTATGTCTTTAAAGATTAGTCAAATAGGCAGACATAATTCTGTGACATACTATGTGATAACACATGCTCCTTTAGCGATTCATATTTGAATGAAGAAAAGTATGTTAGAAAATTCGGTTGCATGTAAAGTCATCCATTCATACAGTGAATTGGGCTTTAGACTGATCTGCTCTGTAATTATTGGTCTTCTTTTAAGGTATAATTTAACATCATCTGGACATTCTCTGATATCGAGGCAGCAGAGGTGATTTAAGCTAAGGTTCAGATGATATCTTAGTGAACAGGAGGTTGTGAGTTCAGAATCCAGAACTGCAAATGTTGCCTGTTTCAGGAAAACTTTTATCCAGCCTTCACACGCAGGGTAAATGGAAGTCCTTTATTTTCAATATGTGTTGATTTATGACAAAAAGCAGATCGGATATTGGCAGAGTGAGCAGGGCGACGTCATGAACAAAGTTTTACAAAGGTTAATTTATCAAATGAACAGCAAGCAATATGGAAACTATCAACAGGAGTAAGATTAAGGACAAATCATTTCATGTGAAATAGGGAGAACACAAACACATTGTTTCTATCTAGCTTATTAATTATGATGATTACATGAACAAGAGGCTTACAAATATAACTCTGACATAAATAAATGTAAAAATAAAACTAAACAAAAGTATCATACGAATAGCTTCATCCAACCCCAACAGCTTCAATTGACCACTATATATACTGTAGGTGATCACAGGTTTTTACCTGGGTCGAGGTCTGATGATGATGAAGGATATAAACTCAAAGGGGTCCAGTCTTATTTCTAAGGGTCTGAATGGATGCAGGTTTCATTCCAATCAAGCAGGAGCTACACTTAGTTCCCCCAGTTTAATCAGTTGATCTTGGCTTTCAGTAGACTCAGGTATGGCTTCTGGTTGGCTGGAATGAAAACTTGCACCCACACTCACCCGTTACGTATAAACTCGGACACCCTTGCTGTAGTATGTGGAAATGTTTTATCATAAGATAAAGGTGATCAGTCAAAAGGACAGTGTATTGATTTGAAGTGACCTTTCCCTTTTCAACAACAACAAAATGTCTCCTCTAATATAGCCAGAATTTTATTCTTGTTAATTTGTTGTCCATCTATAGCTGTCCAGGGATCAAAACTGTTTTTTTCTCAGTTAATGAAGAGAAGTACAGATCGGTCTCAAATAAATTACCTGAACTGCTGTGATAAATCTTGATTATTATGTGAGGAGAGAAATCAGAAATCAGAGTTAACTGTGAACTTCTTAGCTCTATAAATTGCTTAGTATCTGCTTCACTCTAAATAACGCATCTGCCAAATGAATCAGAGCACCTATAGATACAGAATCAGATTAAAGTGTGCTTGATGGAGTAACACACCTCAAAACAGCGCTGGTCTGATTCATCACAGCAGTAAAAGCTTCTTCAGCAATGCTTTGTAAAATTGTGATCCTGACTAACCATAGACTCCTTGTAAATTTGTACTGATCAAGGTTGAGTCATTGCAGCAGTCGCAAGATCTGCGAGATCGTGTTCAATTAGGAGCCAAGGACATCAGTTTGGGCTCATCTCTCTCTCCCTCTGTTTCTCTCTTGTTTTTTTGTCCCCATAGGCCCCCACCCCCCCCCATGCCAGAATGATTTCCATCTGGGCTGAGTCCCAGCCAGGCAACTTCTCAATTACCACAGAAAGTAAGAGACATGGCGAGAGAAACAGGGGGAGAGGGAGAGATAGAGAGAGGGGGAGAGGAAAAGAAAGACTCCTGTCTTCTCCAAGATGGATCCAGCCCCTCCACCCACACACCTTCTCATGGATTCTGGCCAAATACCACAAAGGAAATGAGAGAGAGAGAGAGAGAGAGAGAGAGAGAGAGAGAGAGAGAGAGAGAGAGAGAGAGAGAGAGAGAGAGAGAGAGAGAGAGAGAGATTGTCAGCAGGAGTGGAACACTGGATCTCTCTCTCTCTCTCTCTCTCTCTCTCTCTCTCTCTCTCTCTCTCTCTCTCTCTTACCTCACCCCCTCCCCTTGCTTTCTTCCTGAGGACTAATGAAAGGAGAGGAATGTTTATATATCTGAATTTGCCCTTCTCCTTCTTAGCTTCTACGATGGATTTCATAAAGTGCCGCTCTCCAAACAACCTGGACGAGATGCTTCTGAGTAGGAGAAATGGGGCAAAACAGACAAAGGGCAGTGTATGTGTGTGTGTGTGTGTGTGTGTGTGTGTGTGTGTGTGTGTGTGTGTGTGTGTGTGTTTCCTATATTTCTAAAGACATGCATAATCCTCAGACATAAAACATCATCTCTTTACACACCAACTCAGTCACCACATAATGTCATAGGGAGACATAAACATTTATGGATCTTAATGGAACTCTGAGCTGCAGTCACACAGACTGCTTACATTTCAGTATATATATCTTGGCTCTCTGGGCTGTTTAATATATGCACTTTTTGATTAACACGTCCTTATTGTTTCAAATCGATGGGTGGCCCTTGATGGAAATGTAATTAACTATTTGCAAACTTTTTCATAGGATGTAACCTTTATATTGTTGCTAAATGTTTGAAATCTCATACTTTTGCACTGTTCTACATCAAGTTCACTTCAAGTAAGTATAATCGAATGATGGACACTTCATCTGATAAAGCTAGTGCTGTCACATTCCTTGCACTTGACATTGTTTGCCATGTTATAATTTTTTTGTAAAACAGAAAGACAAACATTATCTATCTAAAGGGATTAATAAAAACAATCTGGTAACATGATGTTAGCTAACAAATCTGACTAGCTGCTTATCAACAGACGGCCGCGAAGGATGATGTTAGTTAAAGTAACAATTTTCTCTGTTTTGCTATTTGCTTTTGATATTCATAAAAAAATAATAATAATTGTCATATAATATAAAATGTGTTATTAGTTTATTGGATTATAGTAGAGCTCTCCTTTTTTATCATTCAGTTAAATCAGGAAGTGCAATTTGATTAGATCTGATTAGGATTGAAACTGTGTGTGTTTGTGTGTGTCTTTGTGTGCCTGTTTGTGTGTATGTCTGTGTGTGTGTGTGTGTGTGTGTGTGTGTGTGTGTGTGTGTGTGTGTGTGTGTGTGTGTGTGTGTGTGTGTGTGTGTGTGTGTGTGTGTGTGTGTGTATTTGTCCAGTTCTGGTTACTGCACTCCAGCTCAGCCAAGCCACTGTGGACTGAGATGAAGCTGACTAACTTTCACTCACAGACCTTCCAACATACACATACCGCATCATTGTTCTGATAACATAGTGTTCTCTATAGTTTAGTTTATTTTGGGGTAGCAGAGAGGTGAAATAGATTGAGGGAAAAGCAAGAGGTGGATGGAAAAACTGAGAGAGGTTGGAGATAAAGTGCCAGGAGAATGGTGGAAGATGGCGGAGATTGTTATTTGGCCAAGCTTTCTGAAAGTGGATCATTACAGGACAACAACATCAAGTCAAACATCAAGGACCACTCTCTCACCACTTATTACACATCTGTGTTTGGGTTCTCTCTCTCTCTGTCTCTCTCTCTCTCTCTTTCTCTCTCTCTCTCTCTCTCGATATATATCTGAATCAGTGTTTGGGGAAGTGGATGTGCTTCATTTCAGTTCAGTGTTGTTCCTGAACTTGCCTTGTTATTGATTTTTCAGTGACATGAGACATTTCTATATAGTGTTTGTAACTACACAGCCTGTGAGTGACAATTTCATTACATATGTTGCCAAAGGCCTTTTTGGCACCTCCCATTTCCTTGTCTGCAATACTGCTACCAGTGCATTTAAATCAGGTTTTTTTCGTCCTCTTTTCCCATTTCAGTGCTGTTTGGTCACTCATTTTTTGACGGTAATTGTTTTCAGACTGACTGATTCCATTTGTTTTCAAATTTTCACTAATGTTGCATCGATTCAGAACAGTGGATGTAAAGGGATCTACCTTTTTTTATTTAAAATGTACTATTGATTTAAGATTGTTACTTGTCACAATGTATGAGATTATCCTAATAAATTCTTGGCTGATTCTTTAATAATCTGTGCCATAATATGTGCCATATCATCATGGCATATTTTTATAAAAACTGTCCCGAGCCATCAGAGAAGCAAAGCCTGCACATGCCCAGACAATCCACAGGACATTTCAGGACAGTGGAGACACTCAACACATGTGGCAGGGCATACAGGTGATCACACACTACAACTTCACCTGCCTGTGATAGGGATGCCTCCCTCCCAGATGCGCTGAATGACTTCTACGCTTGGTTTGAGGTGCAAAACAACGCAGTGGCAAGGAAGACCATCCCTCCCCCTAACGATCAGGTACTCTGTCTATCCATGGCCGACGTGAGGAGAACTCTATGCAGAAGTAACCTATGGAAGGCTGCTGGACCAGACAACATTCCTGGCAGGGTGCTCATTTAATGCGCATAACTGCTAGCAGACGTCTTCAATGACATCTTTGACAGTTCCCTGAGAAGCATTGTTGTTCCTATGTGCCTCAAGACAACTACCATCGTCCATGTCCCAAAGAAGTCTACAGTGTCCTGCCTCAATGACTACCTGATTGGGAAGCTGAGCCTGCTGGGACCGAAAACCTCAATCTGCAACTGGATTCTGGACCTTCTGACTGGGAGACCTCAGACAGTTCGGCTCCGAAACAGAATCTCCAGCACCACCACACTGAGTACTGGAGCCCCTCACTGCTGTTCACCTTGCTGACTCACGACTGTGCAGCAATGCACAGATCGAACCATATCATCAAGTTTGCCGATGACATGATCGTGGTGGGTCTCATCAGCAAGAACAATGAGTCAGCATACAGGGAGAAGGTGCAACAATTAACTGCTTGGTGTAGAGCCAACAACCTGTCTCTAAATGTTGATAAAACTAAAGAGATGGTTGTTGACTTCAGGAGAGCACAGAGCAATCACTCTCCGCTGAACATCGACAAATCACCTATAGAGATCGTCAAGAGCACCAAATTTCTTGGTGTTCATCTAACTTCACCTGGTCACTCAACATCAGCTTCATCACCAAGAAAGCCCAGCAGCGTCTCTACATCTTTCAAAGGCTAAGAAATGCCCATCCCTTCCTCACCCATGTTCTACAGAGGGACCATTAAGAGCATTCTGAACAACTGCATCACTGTCTGGTTTGGGAACTGCACCATCCTGGATCGCAAGTCCCTGCAGCAGATAGTGAGGACAGCTGAGAAGATCATTGGATCTCTTCCCTCTATCATGGACATTTATACAACATGCTGCATCCGAAACGCCAAAAACATTGTTGATGACACCCACACACCCCTCACACAAACTCTTCACCCTCCTACCGTCTGGAAAAAAGGTACCGAAGCATTCGGGCCCTCACGACCAGACTGTGTAACAATTTCTTTTCACAAGCCATCAGACTCCTTAATAACTGAACTAAACTGTACCGACCACAACACACACACACACACACACTTTTTGTTTTGCACCGTTTGCACGAGGTTGCACAGATGCACTTTATGTGGCTAGGACTACTTACTAAGTCCTTAGCTTTGTCTTTGTTTTATGTAGCACCATGGTCCTTGAGAAATGTTGTCTGATTTCACTATGTACTGCAACAGCTATATATGGTTTTAATGACAATAAAATGACAATTCTTGACTTGACTTGATTTAATAATCAATATCAGATTATAAGATGAAGCTCAATGAAAAATGACTGTCTTCTTCTTAAATCATCAGGTAACAGGAACGTTCTTCAATGTGAGCTAGATTTGTTACCACTACCAGTCTATGTGTTTTGCATAATCCTGTCCTATTTTAGGTAAGTCTAGTAGATAGACTATTCATGAATTAATTGTTGCCTCAAAGTTGGAAGAACGCTATTTTCTACAATATCTTTATATGTAGTAGCATTATTAGAACTAAATGATCAATACTTATACCGGCATTATTTCATGACAACGCACCTGTGCACAAAGCGATCACAGGGTTTGCCAAGGCTGGATTAGAAGAACTGACCTGCAACACTGACTGCAACCCAGACCTCATCACCCAACATCACTACCTGACTTCACTAATGCTCTTGTAGCTGAATGAACACAATTCCTTACAGTCACATTCCAACATCTAGTGAAAAACCTTCCCAGAACAGTTTGGTGCTCACCAAGAGTTATGATTGGTCAGATGTCCACATACTTTTGACCATATAGTGAAGTGTATGTCTGAGGCAGCAGTTTCAATTTAGTGAATAAAACCATCTGCCCCATCTATTCAACCTTTATGTGAAAAATATTTCTAGCTAATCTACAAATCTCTCCACATTCCCTCAGATCTTCCAGCTGCCCTTCTTCCTACTTTATGCTCTGTACTGAAAATGTAGAACTGTAGATTATTAATGCTATAATTACAGATTAGAAGTGCATGTCCGAGTCACAGGGCTGTCAAGTGTCACACATTGAGAGTGACAGTCACGCATTTTGGGCTTTTGTCACGCTCTCCTGCCACACATCGTATTTCTCACACAGAAAAACTTTTTGACTATTTATCATATATTTAATATGCTGCAGCCCACAAAATGTATGCTCAAAATAGCACTGTCTGGGTAAGATTTAACGCAACAACCAATTAAAAAAACATTCATTAGCGAGGGTATTTCCGATGGTCGGTTTGAACAAAGCCTCAACACGAAACAGCTTGTCTCTGGATGGGACATTGTCCTCAAACATGACCCTAAAAAAGCTTGAGCTGAACTGTTTTAAATGGGAGCAAAATTACAAATGATAAAGGAGTACACACACACACACACACACACACACACACACACACACACACACACACACACACACACACACACACACACACACACTGTTAATAAATGAAAAAATTCAAATACTTTGTATTTGGTTAAATTGTGGTCAGTGATCCTTACTAATAATTATAATAATAATACTAATACTATAATAATGAATAATCCTATAGATTATTTTTATTTTATTTTATTTTATTTTATTTTATTTTATTTTATTATTTATTTATTTATTTATTTATTTATTTGTGGGGGGGGGGGGTGTTTTGCAGGGTGGGGTGGGGGGGTTGGTTTGGAGATGTCACGCTTGCCTGTCTTCAAAACTTGAGAGCCCTGGAGGCATTATTGAAGCTAATACAGACACTGTAAAAAAAGTGTATTTGTATCTGTACTATATTTTCGGACACAAACATAAGTGAAGTGTGGTCTCTGTGTCTGTCTCACCAAGTGAAAGAGGTGTGGTCTTTCTGTCTGTCTCACCAAGTGAAGGAGGTATGGTCTTTCTGTCTGTCATTACAAGTGAAATAGGTGTGGTCTCTCTGTCTGTCTCTCCAAGTGAAATAGGTGTGGTCTCTCTGTCTGTCTCTCCAAGTGAAGGAGTTGGGGTCCCTCTGTCTGTCTCTCCAAGTGAAATAGGTGGTCTCTCTGTCTGTCTCTCCAAGTGAAGGAGGTTTGTCTCTGTGTTTGTCTTTCCAAGTGAAGGAGGTGTGGTCTCTTTGTCTGTCTTTGCCAATTCATTGGACAGGTTTTTTCACTATTCAAATTTAATACCATTGTTCCTCGAAATATAAATTGCTTTTATTTTTTTTATTTATTTTCTTTACAATAAAGGATCACATTCTGTCATACTGAATTGCTCATTCAAATTTTACTTTATACACTGCACTCACTTGGAAAAAAATATACAAACCGCTGACAAATGGACCTTGCAATTCTTTGCTATTTGCTAGTCATGCTGTTCAAGCTAATAGCATTAAAACTGCAAAAATAATACGACTAATACCATTTTTCTATTACAACCATGCAACATTTGCAATTCATTCATGGCTGAGTTGTTCAAAATCTCTCTCAGTTTCTCTTGCCCTCCTTCTCTTTCTCTCTCTCTCTCTCTCTCTCTCTCTCTCTCTCTCTCTCTCTCTCTCTCTCTCTCTCTCTCTCTCTGTCGCTGACTCACTATCATGTACAAAAATATCAGCTCTTGGCTTTTATGCTCAAGCTATAATCATAACGGGGATTGCCTTTAATGGAGCTTCCTGGAGGATTGGCCTCCAGAGATGTTATCTATTTCACTGTGTGATTCACTAGTGGCAATTACGGGGCCATGTCTGACAATATCTACCAGAAGCAACCACACGCACTTCCCTGAGTAAACGAGTGACATGCACAAAACATGTATGTTTCTCATCATTAAAACAACATGGCTTCACTGCTGGTGTAACCCAGCTCATGTTTGAAGTGTGGTTCAGGCCATTATGAGGAATAAAGAGAGCCATTCATTTAAGCAGTCACCCTGCTGTCTAAATTCAATAAATGTGAAAGGTAAGCCGCTATAACCCACCTGCCCTTTGTACCATTACAACAGCTTTAAGTTCTGAAAAGGGCTATAAAACAGGTAACCTTAAAAATCTTAAAAAGCATTAAAACCAGGGTTAATTTAAGACTTGGTCTAATAGAGGAACTAGGACAGGACTGCTCTCGTGGCTTTTACATACTACACAAAGGAAGTGCAATAATTCATGATACAGAGATTTACGGGTAACTCCTTGCCTCAGAATTGCCTACTGCTAAACTAAAATACATTTTTAAAAAGACAGAAACCTGCTTGACATATTCTAAAGGTTTATATTTCTCCTTTTAGATAGATAAAATGCACATTGTGATCAATTTTACATTTACAGAAAATGATTCCATACAATACAATTTGGTACTATTTGTATGTGACACAATGAAGCAATTCATTATAAGAGATTATGCAACTAATGTTGTGCCAGATATGATCTAAATCTAGATTCTCTTTCGCAGCTAGAATGAACAAATCAACAAATCCTGATGTTTAGACACACCCACTGATGAATCAACACAACAAACATTATGATAATTGCTTTGGAACCTTTGTTTAAATGTGATTGCTTACACACTTATGCAACCATGTTATGGACATCAAAAATTGCAATGTTGTGAGGGGTGTGTATGTGCCTTTCTATTTCCCTTGTATGTGTAGTGAAAGAGAGAGAGAGAGAGAGAGAGAGAGAGAGAGAGAGAGAGAGAGAGAGAGAGAGAGAGAGAGAGAGAGAGAGAGAGAGAGAATTATAAACTTAACATTCTCTAAGGACACACAAGTGAACTGGTTTCGATTTGTCAGGTAAGTGGCCTTCCTCCTCAGCATCCTTCTCCTCAATGAAGTCTTCTTTGTATCAGCTAGAGCATTTAAATGGACATTCCTCTGAACAACAGCTAAACGTTTCTGCCCTACATAATGACCTTGATGAGGGACAGATGCATGCGTCATGAGCTGGGATAAGTATTGGGTGTCAGCAAGGTTTTCTTTCAGACAGCATAAGAGCCAACATCAGATAATTTTGGGGGGAATGTCTTTGTCTCGAGCATGGTGCACTTGTTCTTTGTTCTTTCTGCATGGTTACTTTGCAGAGCTCCCCCTTCTGGTGTCTGTTGTGTACTACAATGATCTCATGCACTGTCCTATCCGGATTTACTTAGCTTTGTGTGACTAGTGGCAATATTCAGTACAGCTGAACAATGTATGTAAAGCATACTTATGAGCTAGACATAAAATGTGATCATTTTTGTGAGAATAAAATTTTGCTGTGTATACATATTGATTGCACAAACTGTAAAGTAGATTTTCTTTACAATAAAGGTGTTACATAAAGAATATTTTTATATACCACATACATACACTATGCTGATATGTCATGCATTAATGCCTGGGCATTTTGTGTTATATTCCTTTTATACCACAATATATAGCAATTTATAGTTATAGTTACATTTTATGTAGCATGAATATACATTTAGGTTATTGTAAGGTAAAGATATGGGGAGAAAATCAAGCATATCCAGAAAATAGTGCTATGATATACAGGAATTATTTTTGTGCCATTTATATACACCATATAGTCATGAGTGGGATGAAACTGTTAGTAATAGTGCGACACTGTCTACAAGAAGGGCCTGAGTCAGTTCTACTTCTTGTTGAGGCTCAGGTCTTTCAATGTGTGCAACAGGATGCTCCAGATGTTCTATCAGTCTGTTTTTGCGGGTGCCATATTCTTCACAGTGGCAGGTTGGGGTGTGGGCATCTATAAAAAGGACACCAACAGACTGAACAAACTAATCAAAAAGGCTGAGTCTGTTGTTGGCTCTCATCATCCTGAAGGAGGTGGTCAGGGAAAGGATGCTGGCAAAACTGCTGGTGATTACTAAAAATGACTCTCACCCTCTCCAAAAAACACTGGACAAGCTTAAGAGCAGCATTAGTAACAGACTCATTATGATATAGGAAATCATTCCTGCCCAGTTCTATGAGACTCATCTCCCTAGGTCAGATGTGTCAGATGTGTGAATACCCAGACTGGACTGAGCTACCTTTAGTAGACATACTCTAAGAACCCTCTTGTACTTCATTAGTCTTATTTATTATGTCAGTAGTTTATCATTACATTTTTCCATATATGAACTGCTTTTCTTGCATATTAGACTGTGCTGCAAATTTCTTGCACATTTGTCTGCTTTGCACTATCCATCTATCTAGCACATTATCTATCTGTCCATCTAGCACATCTCTCCATCTAGCATCACCTCATGCATTCTTGGTGAGAAAAATGTCATTTATTAATTAATCATTTTGCATAAATAAACGCAAATTCCATTATTTTTTATTTTGTTTTATAAGAATAATACTATATCTTCTATTGTTGCTGTTGTCTTCAGTCTGGAAGCTTCCCAAACAGTCGATCAATGCAGCCTGGAGTCAGTGGAAGCTCATATCTGACCTGCATGATGCTCAAACTGTCTCAAAACACAGCCTTTGCCCAAAGTAAGCACTTTCTCACTCTGTCTTCCTGTCTTGTGTGTGTTTGTCTTTCTCATTTCTATCAGGGTCTGTTTCTCTTTCAGTTTCTGACTCACTTTTGACAAAGCTCATAGCTAATTTATAAAGCGTTATCTATGGTTTGAACATGTAATCTTTTGACATGTGATAAAAATGTAGCCAACAGCCATTAAAGTGGACAACATCAAGCATGTTTGAAGCCCAGTTCCACAGCGAATGAACTAAAAACCCACATTGGGTATGTATTTTTGCACTTACTTGAGATGTGAGGGGCAAAAAGCCAGAAAACCATGCCTGGGGGATAATCAGTCTTCTTGGCACAAAAAACTGTTAGCACTACTGCTAACCTGTGATTATGTACAAGGAAGTCTTTGAATAAAAACAACAGTTCGGGGCGAGTTAGTGTCAGTGTGTGCTTTTGTTTCTATACTTGGAAATCACAGCATTTCTTTGGACTTTATTCAGATGTTTATTGAGTGTTAGGAGTAAGTCTGGTCATTTATTGATTGTTAGTAAGCCTGCTGCTAGCCTATAGCTAAATGAGATAATGGAGTTGATAAGATCTTGTGAAATATACTTCTGAGAATGTGCTAGGTCTGAAGAGTAAACAATAGTGAGACCTGCTGTAAGACTTAAACGTTCAGGCTGATTCAAGGTTAGTCCATAAGTAAAGTCTTGCACAACAGAACCCATGTTTTGTATTGTGTTAGGGTTGTTGTTTTTTTTTTTTTTGTCAAGTAAATGTCTCAATATTCTATTGTCTCTATCTGTTTTGTACTTTAAATATCTTTAATTTAATCTATTTGAAACCACTTCCATCCTGACCAGGCGGTTACAAACGATGAATGAATTCAGTAAATGTATCACTCATCACACACATTCATATTTGTCTTTGTTCCATTAGCTAATTCCAGCTGGAGTGTAAAATACATTTATGTCTATTTGAGAGTATTATGCAATGCTACTATCTATATCTATAATAATAAAAAAGGATGTTTATAAAATTTGGAATATTTAAACAAGATATTTCAGTTAATTTTAAAAAATCTTATTAATGAATTTTAGATGAGCTAGAGGTGTGATTTTATTTTGGAGCGGAGTGTTTTAAGGCAGTGTTAAGTTAGAGCAAACCACTGTATCTGTATTTGAATCCATTTAGAAGACATTACTGTATCTGTTCTTTCTGAATAATGCATTTGTATTTGATTTCATCTTTAATGGCCTTGTTTCTTTCTTGTACTTTTTTTCATTCATCCAAGACAATTTAAAGTGAGACGATCCAAATACAGCTAAGCTGAGTAGGATTTATGCACTGCTCCAGGGTCTGTAAATAGCTGTCAGACAGCACTGGGAAGTGAACTCAGAACTTCATGGTTAAAAAAACAGTGTATGTCTGTACATGTATGTGCGTATGATGTAAAACATCTTCGAAATAGGCAATAACATGACACCTTGTCTTGCTCCTAAATCATATTAAAACCTTAGAACAAATAAAGAACAAAAAGAACTGAGCCCTCCACTTCTGATGGTTAATCAAAGAGCTAGCACAATTACAGGACTAATACTAATCCCTGGATTGCTAGGTGTTTGAATGAAGGTCTAAGATCTTATCCCCATTGGTGTGTGTGTGTGTGTGTGTGTGTGTGTGTGTGTGTGTGTGTGTGTGTGTGTGTGTGTGTGTGTGTGTGTGTGTGTGTGTGTGTGTGTCCATGCCGAACAATATTTCTCCCCTGCAGCATAATAGCACCCATACACTTGTTACATCATTTCCTTTTTCCTGATTTCCTGTGCCGGAGTTCCTCAGGGCTCTAACAGAGGGCCTATTTTTTCCAGTCAGACAGACAAAGACAGGATTCATTCATCCCTCTCTCACACTAAAGTCACTTAGTCAGCTGTAAACGCCTGACTGTGTGAATTAGCGTGCAGTTTTAACGTAATACAGAGGCGAACTGTAACACACACTCCTTCTTGCTATTGTTTGTCACCATTTGTGTTACAGGGTGGCTGAAATTGGCACGGCTGACACGGTTTGCCTGGTGAGCCTGCAGCAAGAGTAGGACAGCTTGTCCTGCTCATTAAGAGTGTAATTACTACTCCATTTCGCCATTTGGTTAGCATCCATTGATTGTGAACTCAGCTTTCCCTTCTATGCATATATACATAATGTTTATGCTGTATTTATATATTTCTATTCATTTGGCAGAATCTTTTTTCTACATGCAGAATTCAGGTCTAAGTTAGATCCATACACGCATTAATAAAATATTTGTCAGGTTATTTATTATTGACTTATATTATATATTATTTTTTTGTTTGTTCACATTTGTACACACATATTCTTATACACTTCGTGAAAAAATGTGTGTATATATAGCATATATTATGCTGGCTTACTTCTGTCTATGCTGTCTACTAAAAGGACCTCTAGTTTCTTGTTTAAATCTATAAAATGTACAAAATATAATAATAATAATAATAATAATAATAATAATAATAATAAGTATCTATCTATCTATCTATCTATCTATCTATCTATCTATCTATCTATCTATCTATCTATCTATCTATCTATCTATCTATCTATCTATCTATCTATCTATATGTCTGTCTGTCTGTCTGTCTGTTTTATTATGACATTTCTTATGTACCATAAAGTGTATCTCTGACTTCCCTGATATTCAATGACATCTTTATTCCTTTTTCCTAGAATCTGCCTCACTGTGCTCATCTGTGTATCTGTCTATCTGAATGATTTTGCTCAGTAATTACCTCTATTACCAAAGCACTAATATTTTTCTTTTGCCTCCAAGCTCCACGATGCAGAAGATAAAGCACATGTACATATATAAACACACTCATATGTTAAAAAGAAAAGAACGAGCTGCAGGTTACTAAATGCATAGATTTCTGTCTCATATCTCTCTCTCTTTCTCTCTCTCAGACGACCTTCTAGTCAGACTTATTCAGGGCGGATCATACAGTGAGCAAAATTCCGCAGCAGCATTCATAACACAGATGAGAAAGAGAGGTAGAGGAGGAGGTGGAAAGGAGGAAGGATGGATTAGGCGGTTTAAGGTGAGGGAGGCGGAGTGTTGCATTATGGGGGATCAACCCCAGCTGTCCTGTCGTTCTGCTGCATGCTTCTCCAGCCGTCTGGCAGGCAGCCAACAGGAGGCGGCAGATTCAGTGCCACTCCAGTTCAGTGTGTCAGTGCACGCACACAAACACACACACACACGCACTCACACACCCTGCACCACTGCAGCAATGGCCTACTTTAACTCCACACTTCTTCCATCTTTAATGCATGGATACACACATGCACACAAACCAATCTGAACCAGCCATAATAGACATAAAGGGTTTGTGATAAAGAACAAGACAGTGATGCTGCTCAGCTTGTGTGTGTGTGTGTGTGTGTGTCACAGATACAAGAGTGTGTTACATATTTTATTACAGCAGTTAATTATTCTTCAATGGAACAGATTACAACACATACATAAACACATGTTTACATGCATACACACTCTAAATCCATGAATGAATGTGGATTAGAGGGCAACTAATCTGAATGTGTTTCCCCACACACACCTCTGCAACACACATAGACCTCAAGGGGGGGAAAAGATGATCTCAGTGAGTCCATAAGTCCACTGACTGCTGTATTTCCTCTAAACACTATGCTACTCTGCTCGAGTGTGTATGCAGGAGCCTGACACCATTTCTCTTTCTTCCAGACAGCAGCAGCTGAAAGCTAGCGGGACTTCTCTAACCTGCTACGCTAAGCTTTCTTTCCACAATAAAGAAAAACAACAAATATCAGTTACAATCCAGTGACCCTTTTCAACAACTTTCTGCAAATGTCGTATAAATAGAACTGGGGTTTTACAAGTCATTCAGTCATTTGGTTTGCTAGTTTCTGTTCTATTCTGCTTTTACACTGTATGCTGCTATGTGCATCTTTACCATCAGCATACTATAGGCTTAAATGTACTACAGATTTTTAAGCACACTCCTCATGAACTCAAACTGGGATGTTTTTTTAATGCAGCTTCATGCAGTGTTTATTTCTAACGCTGTCAAATCCCCAGCAGCTTCCATGTTGAATGGATCTGCCATGTGTTTTCTTTATCCTTTATCCAAATGACTTCAATTTGTGCTAATATACTTAAGTTAATATAATGCTTAAATGCACAGTCTTGGTGCTAGCTGTGTGTAAAATTGATCGATTTGTAATAAACTGTGAGATGCGCATGCATGCGCGAAGGAGAATGATTTGTCCGGGGAGTCAGATTCGGTCCAACACCGGAAAAGGGAGATCGGGATGAACTTTAAAAAGGTTTACTGAGTTAATTTGATCCTATCAATTTTGTACATATTCTATGAACCTTTAGATGAGCTACTCAGAAGTGGGTAGCTCATGAGTGACATGCTGGAGCCGCCTGCTCTATGGGGTCGTTTAGTCAAAAATACCTCAGATTGTGAGATGACAGCAAAAGTGGCATACACTTTTTTTTTTTGTAGTGTCCTTTGGTTGATTACATTTGTAGTCTATATGATAAAGGTAAGGAGCCATAATATACCAGAAAAATGTTGAGAGGACAACAGTTCTCTCTGTTATACTAGTTCCTCTTGAAATCATAAATCCTGTTCAACTGGCTGAAATCACACGATTACTCATGCAGATTACTTGAGAAATATTTTGAAGCGTTAACCATTTGCTCAACTGCTCCACAGCACAGCAATTCCTGATAACAGAGGAATGTGGAAAAAGATGGAAATGTTTTCCTATTGTAGAAAGCTGCTGGTAAATATGTAACGTCATGGGTTCCCAACGCCTCGGCTAGAAAACAGAGCAATTACAGGGATGTAATATGATAGTGCAGGAAGAATGTATGCTTACATACACTACTCTAAAGTCTCTAGAGACATATTTATGTTTTATTAGTGCTGTTTGAATAGGCACATCCTTAGGGCAGGCTCACCCGCATTTGTCTGTTGTGCAAAAAGAGAAGAAAGAATGAGTCTGCCAACGATACATTCATACCCGTTCAAATAGATATTGCTCACAAAATGATCAATTTTGATGGAAAACCAATTCCTGGGTATATTCTCACTTGAAAAAAATCTAAAATAAAAAAAAATTTTATAATGTATTTATGTCTGCCAATGTTCATGGCAGCATAGGCGAAATCCCAACTGGACTTTGAAACAAGAAGGAAAATAAAGGGTTATAAAGTGCATTTTAACATGAATGCAAGTAGCAATGCAGCAATGGAGAAAATAAACATGTTTTTGTTCATATTTCTTGAGCTGTCTAATGGGGATCTTAGTAAAAAAAAATTAAATTTTTTTTTATATCTAACCTCTGCTCTCTGTGTGTGTTAGAGACAGACATTGAGAAAGCGAGAGAGAGAGAGAGAGAGAGAGAGAGAGAGAGAGAGAGAGAGAGAGAGAGAGAGAGAGAGAGAGAGGCACTGACTAGTTTGAGAGGCTGTTAACCATAGCAGAGGCTGAACTCCCTTTGTTTTCACACAGACTGGGAGTGATGTCGATTGCTATTGGATATGTAAGTGAATATTTAGCAATAGTTAATGAATAAGAGCCTGTTGATTTGAATATAAAAGGATTGAATAACATAGTAATCAAATATTTAACAGTTTCAGTATTTGTTTTAGAAAAAAATATGTCAATGAATATGGAGCTATTTTAGTGGCAAATGCACAATAAACTATTATTTCTCCATCTCAAGCAGGACACGTTGTAATGATGCATGTTGGGTAGCACGCAGACACATTCCATCTCGGATCTCGAATCAGAACCGCTTTGTGTAAACAGCTCTGAGGTCGTGCATGTGGAGTTTGCATAATGCCCCTCCAGATGTTTCCCTATACAGCTCCAACGGAAAAAAGAAGACGACAGAGGGGGTTAAGAAAGAATAAGAAAGGGGGTGAGCATTAAATAAGAGAAGCTTGAAGCACATTCTCAGGTTTAGAGGGGCAGTTCAAATTAGCATAGCTATTGTTCCCAGGGCTTGAGGTGACAAAGCAGCCGCTTCTTGTTTCAATGCCACTGAATTGGTTTGAGATTTTCTTTGTGAAAGAAGAAGAGCAACCCCACACTTACACCACCTCCTGAGCCACAAAAGGTAGTTGTGCAGTCAGATGGGGAACTACTGGGAGAATCACGGACGTTTAGAGCTTATATACAAGGGACAAACACATTGCTTAAGTGTGCTGTTAATATTTAAGCGGTCAGACCCACTCTGGCCCTAAAGGAGTATTGATTGAACTAATTGTATTCTGGATATGGGTTCAGGTCTAGGTTTAGGTCAGGCAGAATAAAAATATAACACCACTAACATGATATGGTTTTCTTATACCCCTCCCATAACCCATACTTTTTTCCCAGATTGCGGTTTTGTATCATGACCTAAACAAAGCCCAGAGAATGTACTGCAAAAAATATTTTCAAATATCATGATATATCTCTGTCATGATGGACCCCCCCACACACATTTATTTGAGTGATTGTCGAAAACCAAAAGACAAAAATGTGTCTGTATGATGTGAATGTTTTTCTTCCTTGTGACTACATCAAAACAAAGGCTACACAAAAAGGCTACATGAAATACAAATTTGAAGTTGCAACATTTCTGCTTGGTATGTGTTCAGTAACCGAGGGATGATCATGTAAATACTAGACATGTGTCCCAGACCGCCGACATCCAACGTTGACCACAGCATTCACTTCTTAGGAGTCAAAGGGGAAGTGAGGCGGACGGATAGGGGATAGGGTCAAAGAAAGAGAAGGAGATAGCAAACACACGCACATGCATATGTACAAACACGCACACACACGGACACACACACACACTCTCTCTCTCTCTCTCTCTCCCTCTATCCCTTTCTCTGAACTCTAGGACAAAGCATGTCTGGGCATGTAGCTCTCTATCCAACACTTTACTTAATAATTGTTAGTCACTTCAGTCAGTCTACTGAATAACAATTCTGAGAATATGACAAGATTTTACAAGATGTGAATGAGCTGTTTAGAACTTTAGAACTTTACATAGAGCTAAATAGAAAGGCATGGCCAAATCTAAGTACATCACCACATTGCATGTATTGTGTTGTTTTTAGTGTGTATAATCTACTATAACAACCTGGACAGAAGTGTTGGGTGACAACAAGATAAGAAAACAATAGTGCAAGTAAACATGTGACACAATACACATTAAATTTCGTATAATATAAGTTTAGACAGATGTACACGAGAGGGTTACAGCTATGTTTGTCAGACAATAATAAACTGAAATGTTCATAAAATACTTAAAAAATATCCTAACAAAATCTGTGTAATGATTTTGACGGGACAACAAAGGAAGACGGGGCTGTAAGACACGTTTTCCGTCCCTTCCACCCGGCTCTATCGAATCATATTGATTCATGCAAATCACAAACAGACCAGATCCAATCGTTTGTGTTTATGCAAATTAGAACAAGCGTCGCAGCTCGTCCGCTCCAATCTGGCCGTTTAATGCAAGTAAAACGCCGCGTCGCTCCGCCCATATATCAACGCTGAATCCGTCCAGTCTGTCCATGCAAAACAGAAGCAGCGGGCTCATCGCACGCTTTCCATCCAATCCGCCGGATTTATGCAAATTAGCGCCGCCTCTTTCCCGTTCGCCGCCCGGACGGTGACGTCATGCAAGCATATCCCCCCCCTTTCCAGTTTAGTGCCGCTGCTGCTGTGTGTCTGCAGCAAAAAGTCAGAGAGAAAACAGGAAAAGAGCTGAGCGCAGGGAGGGGCACTTCGGAGGAATTAGTACCACCGCCGGCACCGCAACAACCCCCAGTACCTTCGGAATACGCGTTCTGGGGGGATAAAATCGGGAGCTCGGATTTGCACTGCTTTTTTCCTTTCTTTCCCTTTTTACTGCCAGGACCAGAGGGAGAGAGAGAGAGAGAGAGAGAGAGAGAGAGAGAGAGAGAGAGAGAGAGAGAGAGAAAGAAAGAAAGAGCACTGTGTTTTTTTTTTTTTGCACCAGGGGCTTTTCTTTCCAGAGCCACCTCTTCTCTCCCTCTTCAATCCCCACCCTTCTTTCTCTCCTTTGTCCGGTGTGGTTGATCCAAGAGAGCTGACGAGAAAAGAACAAGTGTGCCCGAGATGCCGAGCTCCCTGTTCCCCGAGCTGGAGAGGAATGGCAGCGGCAGCAGCCAGGGGGTCGACGCCCTGGACGACCAAAGAGCTCTGCAGCTCGCGCTGGACCTCACCCTGCTCGACCTGGACGAGAACCCCGCGTGCGACAACGAACCCCGGAAGAAGAGCGTGAACATGACGGAGTGTGTGCCCGTGCCCAGCTCCGAGCATGTGGCCGAGATCGTGGGCAGACAAGGTGAGATCCCCTTTGTTGTTTTAGATGACTGTGCATTATTAGAACTCATGCAAATTATTATTATTATTGTTATTAATGCTCCATATGCAATTATACTTGTGTATGCAAGGTGTGCCTTGTGTAGCATTCACTCTTTAAGCTGGCCATTATTTACATGCAGTCACACACAGTAGTCTGGTGCATGGTCTTGCTTTATTTTGGTCCCACAAAAGGAAGGGAGTTGCTTTGCAGCCTCTTCTCAGACACACGAGCTTGTATCAGACCTCACCATGCTTTAGTCTTCACTCTCTTTGTTGTTCTTCCTTGCTTTTCTTTTTCATTAAAAAGACAAGAAAAAAACAAGAAAAAATAATACAGAGAAAGGCTTAACAGTACACTCCATCATACACAATGATTGGATGTATTATTATTATTATTATTATTATTATTATTATTATTATTATTATTATTATTATTATTAATAATATGGTTATTGTTATTATTGTGTTTATTATCATTATGTTTATTATTATTTTTATTATTATGTTTATTATTGTGATTATTATTATTATTATTATTATTATTATTATTATTATCCCTGTTGTTCAACAGTAGCCTGTTTTGATTAAGCAATCTTGGCTATGCAGCTGAAATAAAAAGGTGACTGAAGAGTTGCTGAGACACAACAGAGCAGAGTGAAAGCCTACTTAGGTTGAGAGGGTCAGACAGTGCCAGCTGTTTGTCTGTATAGTCTTGCTTTAACACACCTGATTCCTCCCTGACTCACTATTTAGCAGGGAAATTATGCACAGGTCCTTGGAACTACAGTGTTACTGTTTCTAGCACAGCCTTCATGTCTGGTTAAGACGTGAAAGCAGGGGAAATCCAGATTTTTTTCCCCTCTGTGCTATTTTTGACCTGGACCACTGTGTGTCATGTAGCTGAGCATGCGGTTTGAATTCATGCCTTGCAACAACTAAGTGAATCGTTGTTCCTAGATTTAAAAGCAGGCATCTTTCTGCAACCTGCAAGCATTTGCATGTAGCATGTTTTCTTTTGTCATCACATACCATAATGCTATTTTTTTTTTACATTTGTTTCATGTTCTGTTTGACCACTTTGTCTGCTTTGGGTACTTTTGTCTGTCCCGTCCTTTGTGTGGCTGGTGTAAAAAGGCGTGTTCACCTACATTATGTACTACAATATAGCACAATGCTGTAACAAACAAAACACTCTGATTAAACTGATGCAAGTTAGTCTGAGTGTGACAAATCGCAGCTTTTCAGTACATTTTGTTTTAACACATCATATCATCATGTCTGGTGCAATATATGAATGAGTAAATATGATGTTTTTGTCACATCATGCAGCCCTAGCATCAGCATTTTTCAATCTGCTCTTTATTTTCTGTTTTTAATTCTTACTTTTTAATATGTTGAAATGTAGGTTGCAAGATTAAAGCCCTGCGTGCCAAAACAAACACCTACATTAAGACTCCGGTGCGAGGGGAGGAGCCCGTATTTGTAGTGACTGGCAGGAGGGAAGATGTAGCCATGGCACGAAGGGAAATCATCTCAGCAGCTGAGCATTTCTCCATGATCCGAGCTTCACGAAACAAAAACAGCAGCATGAATGGGAGTGGCAGCGTGCCTGGGCCACCCAACCTACCAGGGCAAACCACCATACAGGTTCGAGTGCCATACCGCGTTGTTGGGTTGGTGGTTGGACCCAAAGGAGCCACGATCAAGCGCATCCAACAACAGACACACACCTATATTGTAACCCCGAGTCGAGACAAGGAGCCGGTGTTTGAGGTAACAGGCATGCCGGAGAATGTGGATCGAGCACGTGATGAGATCGAGGCACACATTGCCATGCGTACAGGTGCTGGGTTGATTGAGTTCACTAATGCCACTGATGATAATGACTTTCACGCCAACGGCACAGACGTGGGCTTTGAAATGCATGCGGCTAGCGGCAGCAGCCATCACTCCAGCCTATGGGGCAAAACGAGTGCTAGTGCTAGTGCCAGTGCCACGCCCAGCCTGGGACGCAAGCCCTTCGCCAGCTATCGCAACGACAGCTCCAGCTCTCTAGGTAGCGCCTCCACTGACTCATACTTCGGCACCAACTACAGCCCTCCGAGTCCTGCACTGAGCTACAACAACAATAACAATAACAACAACCTGAATATCAATGGCAACTCATTTGTTTACGGCAGCGAGATTGTATCTCCTGACTGCGCTGATCTCACGTTTGATTCCTCGCCCGGATTTGACCCGGCTCCCGGTTTGCTTTGGTCTCAGTACGAACGTAGCATGAGCTTAACAAACAGTGCTACATCGTCCTCCATATTCCCTACCAATGCTTCCTCTAATGCTAACGGGATTCTGGCCAATCAGAGGCGGCTGAATGGGATGAACTGCTCCACCCAGCCTCGTTTATCTCCGCCCCTTCATCACGTGGGTGGGATCAGCGATCATCCACTGGCCCGGAGGGTACGCAGCGACCCGGGGGGAGGCTCCTTGAATTTCCCAGGCTACAGCAACATGGCTTCCCATCTCCCGGGGCTGCCCTCAGACTCGTCTGCGTCCTCCTCGTCTTCATCATCTTCATCTTCCTCCTCTTCCTCTTCCTCGGGAACGAGCCGTAAAGGCAGCCGGGACTGTTCAGTGTGCTTCGAGAGCGAGGTGATTGCCGCTCTTGTGCCATGCGGGCATAACCTCTTCTGCATGGAGTGTGCCAATCGCATCTGCGAGCGCAATGACCCTGAATGCCCCGTCTGCCACGCTGCAGTTACTCAGGCAATACGTATATTTTCATAATTAAGTAAACAATTGAAAAATGATGACAAAGACATGACTATGATAGCAACAAAGATAGCATTACGAAGGAACATTTAACCACAAACTCCTGTTATGGCTTTATGAAACTCCTAATAATAACGCGTCTATCATACGTGTATATACATATGTATGTGAAGCTGCAGTATCCAAAAAAGTGAAAGCCGAACGAGGGCTCTGGCGTCATTTGCTAATACTGTAGCTCGGGACGAATACATTTCAACCTCCTAATGCATGTTTTAAATGTATTTAAAAGCCTAGTAATCTACATAGTTCTAGTACAGAGTACACAGACACAGTTTTTTCCCCGCAAAGTCCGGAGAAGGGCCGCAAAAAAGTCTGGCCAAAGGTACGTGAGTCAGCGTGTAGACTGTTAACAGAGTCAGGCTTTTCGATTTCACCAAGGGATCGGAAACAAGTTGCTAGACTTTCAGCAGCGACGATACTGCAGCGACTACAAAACGATCTGAGACGGAGCGATAACATATCCTGCATATATATATATGTATAGAACAAACGAACCAACAAAATCCACGTTTTAAATATTAATGACATTAATACAGATTGAAGTATTTTATTCTTTTTTGACTTGAAAGATTATATTTCATATGGCAAAGATGTTTACAGATATTTTAATTTAAGTTCAGTGAACTTTTTTGTAGCTGGGTTCAAATATTGTTTATTTTTTAGTATGGCCTTTGGGCAGCGAACACTGTATTATTTTAATATCACACGGAATATGTGGATGGACGAGCCGGAAACACGGTGTGTACCTGCATTTAACAGTATTCTGTTGGGACTGAGGGTTTCTAGGTTCAGCAAAAAAATCTTTTAAATCCGTTTCACCCAGCATATTTTTTATTCAGTAATATAAAGCATATTTTATTCTATATTATTACGAAGCATTCAAATGTATAAAACTTAGTAAGTTGGACAAAAGGAAACCATTTATGCTTTCTAAAAATTTGTATGAATTAGATTCCAGTGGGTATTACAGACTTCTGTTGCACCACTATAGTTTTAGTATTTCTATTTTAATACGTTTGTTTACCACTTGTTTATGTATATGTAGGTGAAGTTACTTGAGCGTAAAAGTACTTTATTGAGCAAAGTTTAAAAACAAAGTATATTTTATTTTATGATAAAAAAGGCCTTTAACCTCATGGTCAAATACTAATATTATATTTGCTGAAACAAGATTTGAAAAATGTATCAAGAGTTTTATTTTTCTGACATTTAAAGTTCTACATGATAAAGTAAAACTTAAGTAATGGTGCTACTTCATGTTTTTTTAAGTATTTCTATATAAGTCCAATAAAATGGTACATGAAAGAAGTGTGTTGCTCCAGTCATTATACAACGTTAACTGACATTCTGTGTTAATAGATGTTATAGTCATATACTGAGTTATATTCAGCTTCATAGACTTGAATAGACATTATAAGACATTACAAGTATGCTCTGTCCCAAACACACAGATTTTGACTTGCTGATAGTCGTTTCGTGTCCTGTTCTTTACCCACATGTTGTGTCTATTACCCACAGTGCACTACGCACTATGCGTTCGTTTTGACAGTGAGATGCGTTTGCAGATGCATTCAGAACATATTGAAATGTATCGTGAAATAAAGTTTAAAGTTATCTACGCAATATGGAACACGGCTTAAAGTTATATGGGTTAATGATCGCTATTTAGCCTGTTATCTAGGAGGCTATTAGTTACAGTATAACGGTGCAATGCAACTGACCTTTGTGATGCATTGCTTATGTACGCAATACATTAAAAAGTGGAACCTTCTTTAGTTCTAAACTTACTGTTAGATGCCACTGGGGAACTAAACATAATCCAGCTTTTTCCTACTGTCACATAGTGCCCAATTAAATTTATATAGAATTCCATATACCTAGACTTTCATATACAACGAAAAATGTCTATTTAAGATTTTAGTTTTGCTGGGCTTGCCAAAGAATAAGGCACCTGTGGCCATTTAGAATTGCAAACTGCATGTCTAAATCATCACACACTCATAGGTTACTCAGACCTCTGTTGTAATATGACATAGCAGAACTAACACCACTAGTATTGGCCATCTTCAACCTGGAAACATTTTTTCCACCATATGCCAGAACACCGAGCTTGTTTTGTTTAGCTTTGGCTTTGTGAGAATGGTTCAAGTTCCCTTTTCCAATGTTTGTGCTGCTAAATCAGGATTAGGAAGTACCTAAGTAATGCAGAGATGCCAACATTTATGGTTTAGCCGTATCGTTGCTACAGTGATATGGGAGGATTTCTGAAGACTAGTGTCTTTCATCAGCAGTTAGGAAAATTCCAAATAGAAATAAATCTTGGTCGAATTGACTGAAGGGGAAAAATGAAAAGGACACAAGAAAGAGATTTTTGTTGCTTTTTAGCTTTGCAGACTTGCTTTATCTAATCTAATTTTGACCTGCGTATTAGGTCTTATGAGCCAGTAGAAACCATGTGGGTGGGACTGTAGTCTCTTTGGTCCATTAGGACAGCTGCTAATTATTAAGAGGTGGTGTTTTTTATTTGCAGTGGAATTTTACCTCACTGTTCCTTGTACACAGTTACTTGGTTCACAGTTAAAGTAAAAAGAAAAGAAAAAATACATATATTCACCTCATTTATTTATATATGCTAGCAGCTAGTACTTATTGATAAATGTATATTTTTTTCTCTCTGCTGCCTGCTAGGATTCTTCTATTTAACAACATTGGCATTACTGTAGAGTTTCCAGCGGTGCCAAAGTGATGCCTGAGACCGTGACGCTGTCTGGCATACATAATAAATATGCAGAAGTCATCATATTTGAGATGTTCTCAGCAAGAACTGTGAATACAATCTCAAAAGTAGAGTTGACATTAGCGCTGAATAAAGGAGTAGTTCACACCACCTTAGGGAACAGTATTCATGTGAATGCTGTCTAGACGTTAATAGATTGCTCTGAAGTGCAGGAGCCTTATTGATCATCTCATCGCTGTATATTCTGATTAGTGCAGTTAACCTTCACCTGTGTATAGGTTGAGGGTCATTATGTATTTAGGGACAGGGTCTAATGTTTGTTGCCAGTCAACTCAAGAGGGATTTTACATCATCCTTTCATTTATAGGTTTATGACTGGTTTATGTTGGAACACAAGATCATTTCTTCAACACAAATAATGCAAATACAAAAATACACGATGGTGTGAGATGAGTACAAAATGTACAATAAACACACTAAATATAAAGTGAAGTATTAGACAGAAAACCAGTGCAAATATAATTGACTATAAGTTGTAGGATCTACTCTATCATACAACAAAGATAGTGTAACTGCAAAAGAGTATAAAAGCAGCATTATAATAGCACAATTGTGCAGTGATAGTATAAATTTAGATATAACTCCATATACATAGACTTTCCTGTACATAAACACGGACAAGTTAAAAGTGACTTTCTTTCTCCTTTTTTTTTTTTATCAGTGGTTAAAGACATCACTAAGAAAGTTATTTTTTCTTGTGCCTGAAAGCAATTCAGGTCTGAAGGGGTTAATGGGTGTATATGTAAGGTAGCTCAGCAACTGTAGTGATGTACTAATGACTGGAAATCCCAAAACACACAATGAGAGAGAGAGAGAGAGAGAGTTTGATTTTGGAACCTTTGGAATTAATCTGATAAATAAAATTCAAACACATGTTACTGTAGGTGGGAGAACAGGGGCTTTGTGGTTAGAATGTTTGCCTTGAACCTCTGGGGTTGGATATTTGATTCACTGCTCTTCCCTGTTGTCATAGTGTTTGCATGTTCTCCACGTACTTCAGGGGTTTCCTCTGGGTACCCCCCAGTCAAAAGACATGTATTGTATGATGCCTAGCATCAACAAATTGTCTGCAATTGTCTAAAGTTCAGAGTGTCCCCTGCCTTGTTCCTTTTGTCACTGGGAAGTCTCCAGCCTCACTATAACCCTGTGTCAATTCAGATCTGAAGGGGTTAATTACCCTGTGTAGGATAAGCTGTGAGAAAATGAAAGGATAGTAGTATGTTTTGTAAATTGTATGCCAATTTTAGTCCATAGTCATCAAGAGGTAGTGAATCACTGTGTATTTCTGGAAGCCGATGTTTTATTGAATATTGGATACTCTATTGAATGTAACTGTATCAGCTCACTTGAAGCATATGAATGTTTTAGGGCTCCTACAGTTAATAATGTTGAATTCAGGGATAACATTTTCCCCATGCAATCTAATGTAAGAGCAAACAGATAGGAAAGTGAATTTATATTTATGATGTGTAACATTTATGTATGTTTATATATATAAAGAAGTCATTGTTTTGTTATGACTCATATGATACTTTGCATGGAGAAGTGGATGAATGTATTTTAAAAAAGGACTAAAGGAGGCAGGATTGGTGAGACTGGAACACACTCGTCATCACTTATCCAAAAAAAACCTCATTCTTTGTTACATTTGTTATCCATACACTGACAATCCTTTTCATCCATGTTCTTTCCATCTTTTTTCTTCAAAATTTAGTCCTGTAATTTCCATTCTTGTTTTCTTAAGCTCAAAAAATACCCAGAAACACATTTGCTATCTTCATGCTATCTAGTTCACAAACATGACCATATTTATGTCACCGCAGTTCATATAATAAAAAAGAAACAAA
The DNA here is from genome assembly GCF_022655615.1 of Tachysurus fulvidraco. Taxonomy (NCBI): domain Eukaryota; kingdom Metazoa; phylum Chordata; class Actinopteri; order Siluriformes; family Bagridae; genus Tachysurus; species Tachysurus fulvidraco. The sequence continues at coordinate 33,757,849 of NC_062519.1, forward strand.
ACCATGCAAAGTCATGATGTTGACAAACCTAAGTGCCCACGAGTCAAAAGTATTTTCCAAGAACTGGTTTTATATTTTAGCCCATAGTGCAGCAGTTGAAGTGTCGTGTGGTTTTTGCATGGAAAGACTGACTGCAAGAAATTTCGCCGCCGTTGCTTGATAATAACTGCGCAGCGAACGGGCCTTAATGATCGGGTTCAGATGGAAACATGCAAACCGGCCCTCATAAAACCTCACTGTGAGGAAACAATTCCAGCACTCTTGCTGGAAAAAGAGCTGACAAGTGCTTCATCCAAATTCAGAACATATGCCCTCGGTCCGAGAAACTCAGCCTCCTGGATTGGAACGCTGCCTGACGATGGAGTAAAAGATCATGTGAGACATCTCTGAAGCTGAGCCAGAGTTTTTTTTTTTTATTACTTTGTGTTTTCCATTGAGCTCAACTTCCTTTAATGTGTCAGAAGTAGCAGGAAGGATGCCAGCTGTGCCACACGGCCAGTTTTAGACCTTTGCTCATCTGTCTCAGTCTGGCCTGTTAAGAGGATGCGTTGCGTGTAACAGAGCAAGAAGCTTTGTCTGTGATAGTGGTAGCGGGTTAGAAAAACCAAAGGTGCCGAGTTCAAATCCCGCCACTGCGGCTATTGGGCCTTTGAGCAAAAGCCATTAACTCTTAATAGATTTATACTGATATTAGATTTAGACTTATAGACTTTCTGAATAAAAGCATCTGACAAATGCACATTTTTGCATAATGCATGTTTATGATAATCTGATGGTCTAAAAATCTGAGTCATGCTTGCACGATATATTTCCTGCTTTCATTTGTTAATTTTCAGCGAATGCTTCACTTTAGCTAGCAGCTTTTACTTTTACTGAGATTTTACAGTATTTGAAGCTTAGATTATTATTAGGTAAAAGTATTTTAGATTTTAACAACTTTAGATTTCCTCCTTTAATGTACACAATGAGAATGATTACATTGAATATGCTAATAACCAATCACACTCTAGATCATGGAGCTTAGCTTAGCCTGAGTTTCCAGCTAGTCATAATGAATCAAATATGCATTAATCAGAACAGATCCCACCTTAATGGTTAGAAAGTTTCTGCACTGGCATTTAGGTGGATGCTGTGATGTTATGGTTATCTCATGTGGTAAAGGCTCTGGGTTGTTGATTGGAAGGTTGTTGTTCTATTCATTCAGTTCATTCTCCATGGTAGAGAATTTGCTTTGTGTGAGAAAGTGATGTTCCTGTTAAGGTGTATTCATAAGCTAGACTTTAGATCCACTGCAACCCTTTTTTTAGGACAAAATACTTACTGAAGACAAATATATTTATTAATGAACTCCAGTTATAAGTGTCACACACTTGGTACTTTCTATTATCTCTCAAATAACTCCATGTAAATGACTGAAATAAATGAAAGAGCAGAACTGTGCAATTGAGGTTGCTGTGAGATGTGACGGTAATGGTGTGTGAGAAGGAGGTCATCCGTTCTCTATTTATAATGTCTCTGAGCTCGGCCCATCAGAGCCAAGAGCACCTGAACAACACGGACGATTGAGATGAAACGAGTCAGCGTATACATATTCACATGTAATATATAAACTGAGGCCTACAAAATGACAGCTCAGTCTGTCTTTGTCTATTAGTAGCACACACTTCCTCTATCTCTTATACACACTTAAACGCTCTTTCTCTCACATATACACACTCTCCACCTCTCTCTGTGTTAACAAAAATTGCCCACAAAACAGTTCTATCTCTCTCACACACATCTACTTACTGGTTTTTCTTTATCGGCCTCTCAGATGCACACACCATCACTGCATTTCTTTGCCCATACTCTTTTTTTCTTATATACACACCTTCATAAGTTGACCATTACATGCATGACCTATATGTATGAAGGCTTGAGAAAAAGTCATTACCTGAACTGAATTATGCTTCTATTTTGGCAGCGGATTCTAGCATTTCGAACATTTTGAACATTCATTCTAATGCCACAGAAAGACAAAAGCACATCCATCCTACCATCTTCTGTACGGCTCATACGATACAGGGTCCCATGACACATGGAGCCTATCCCAGGGGACTTGGGGAACAAAGCAGGGAAGACCATGCACAGGATGCCAGCCTACTGTGCACACACTGACACTGTGAACAATATAGAGATGCCAGTCATGCTACAGCACATGTATTTGGACTGTGGAAGGAAATCAAATTACGAAGAGGAAACCCCTGGTTCACAGGGAGAACACGCAAACTCCACACACATGCATCAGACCCACAACCCCAGGGGTGTGAGGAAATGTGTTAACCACTAAGCCACTGTACCTTATTTAAGCACATGAATAAAAGCATTATCCACATCAATACTTCTAGTCTCATCTCGTGAGGTAAATGTCACACAGGCACAAACCTCATTGTCACAACTCTGGTTGCTATAACATCAGTGCTGAATTAAATTTTTCATATTGGCATTCAAACATTACCACAGTGACGCCCCAGAGTGGCACTATTGTCATGAGGGAGCAAATTTCGGCAATGCTTTTTGGGTGGGAGGGATGTTATAGTCTCTGCCCCTGTCAATCACACTGACACTAATCAATCATGTGAGTTCATGGATGTGGAAGAGGGCAAATAGACGGCTTGTTCCTCTGAGTGTCTAATGCTTCCAAGTGATGCAGCATGAGCAGCAGTTCAGAAATATGAGGTTGGTTGTCTTCACTTCCTAGCTTTCACCTTCACCTTCACCGGCTGGCAGTTGGGTGACAGATGAGAGCTGGCTGGACAGTTTGAATTTATTTATTTATTTTTGTCCAAAAGGCCTGAAAATGTTTTCACTCACCTGTTGGCACTTTTTTTGCCAGGAAGCTGTGCTTGTGCACATTATCGTTTCCTTGTGTTGGCTAAACTGTTCCACTAATAGAGCATCTGGTGAGATGGTCTAGACCTGCCATGGACACACACTCTACCCTTTCTTTTGCCTCACCTCTCACACACAAACAAATTCACACTCACTACATCTGTTTCCCTCTCCTTCTCTCACACATACGCGCTCTCCCTCAGCCTCTCTCTTTCACACGTGCACTCTCTGAGGCTCCATCTTTTATTCATGAATCGCAGGGCTCATCACCGTGAGGGGCTCATCTGCTTCAACTCCTGCCACCTGATGACACACCGCCGCGTGCTAACTAGCATCCTGTGCCCGCATCACTGCCTGCTCATCCCTCCGGGAACCTTACACTCGTCTATCCTTGCTAACAACCCGCCATGCCATTTCTTCCCCTCTGCATCCGCACACTGTCAGCAACACACATTCAGCAAACGAGCACACAAACTCTGCAGCCTTCGCTAACGTCCTCGGGAGAGTGACTTCCTCGAAAAATTGGTGAGCCACTGAAGGTGCTGGAGTTCTACATTTGCTCTGACACAGCTGTGTTTGGATTCGGTTACAAATTTTCATGTCTGTGTATGCACTGTTATTGCTCCCTGGCACATGATGCTCAATAATCGAAGCTTAGACGTGTGTTGCTTAAGCCTTTGGCACTAAATTCCAAACACATTTACAGGGGTTCAATCATTACACAGTCCTTAAACACGCTTCGCAAAGCATTTCACACATTGTTCTGGCTCCTAGCACCAAATTCTTGATCAGCTCTTGTGCAAGGTTCCAGGAATACTAAGAATGTTGAAACAAACTTTGTAGATTCAGGTATTATGGGACATTAGGTAATATAAGCTAATCATGCCAGAGATACCTTGAGGAAGTATTCTAGTAAAGAAAAAGAATTCATGTTGCTGATTTGTGTGGAATATTTACCTTATGGATCTCTCTTCTGAGGCAATCAGTGGAAATAGACGAGCGATCTGGGAACAACCTTCACATGCTGAAATGTTTGACATTTTCTGTACTTTACATTACTATATATAGTTCTGAAAACCACAGGCTGTAATGTTGTACTCTTTTGCATGTATCTAAAAACAAACAAACAAAAAAAAACACCCTAAACTAAAACCTAAACCACCCCAAAAAGTGACTCCAACTCCACTGAAAAACACCAACAATATTTCTAAAGTCAACTTCATAGCGTTTAATTAAATATGCAATAACCATGATATTTTAATTCTAATATTTCATGATGGGGAATGGGAAGTCATTAGCATCACTGTCTTCATCCATTTTAAGTTTTTTTACTCTTATCAGCTGTGCTCTTTGCTGTTCACATGAGTAGGGAAATACTCACTAATTCAATTTAGTTTTATTTGTAAAAAAAAAAAAAAAAAAAAAATAACAAAAGGACAGTTACAAAGCAGCTTTACAAACTAATATAAATTTAGAATATAAATATATTTGAAATGTATAAGTGTAAAAGCCAGTGGTGATGGAGGCACGGACTGCCTGACTCCTTGAGAAGGTTTTGAGAGGATCCAGACTCAAAAGGGACCTCATCCATATCTGGGTGAACCAGATAGTCTGATTATAAAATAATTCTTCTTCTAAAAGAAAAAGTGCTAGTTCTATGACAATACCATCTATTTTTTTTTTAGATTTGTATTTGTATTATGTACATTCTGTTCTGTAGGCAGAGATGAGGATGTTGAGGTTCTCTTTAGGAGTGATGAGGATGGACAGGATTAGGAACAAGCACAGAGGGACAGCTCCGGTTGGCTGTTTTGGGGACAAGGTCAAAGAGGAAAGATTGAGATGGCTTGGACATGTACAGAGGAGAGGAGATGGTTACATAGGTGGAAGGATGTTGGAGATGGAGCTGCCAGGTAAGAGGTCAAGAGGAAGGCCAAAGAGGAGATATATGGATGTGTTAAAAGAGGACATACAGTAAAGGTAATTGGTGCGAGAGTTGAGGATGCCGAGGATAGAGTTAGGTGGAAACAGATGATTCGCTGTGATGACCACCAACAGGCAAAGAGAAAGAAGAAGAAGATATTCTGTTCTGTTTATTTCTTTTTTGCTAATATCTTTTTACTTCATTATGACATTATTTAAAATGTCACACGCTGTCATCTGTACAGAATGTCTAAGAGCTCTTTCTGTTTGATGATGATGTGACACCACAGGAGCACTGATGATTTTTTTGTATGGAGCTTGGAAGATGATAAGATTATAGAAATATGAATGCGTCACATTTTTCCTATTTTCAAAATTGTGCAGGTAAAATGTGTCTTCATACACATATAATTCAAAAGACAGACAATCAGAGCTCTAATTACAAATCTCAAAAATACAAATTTTATGTAAATTAGAAGAAAGGTGAAGCATCCAAGCTTCCCAAGGAAAATTAGATGCTTTCAGAGTGGTCAAGCTCAGCATTTAGCCAACCACAGACGTCTGCCATGTTCCTGTTCCCGACTGGGAAGAGAAGTGATGTGGAGTCAAAACAAAATGAACTGTAGTGATGTAAGTGCTCAAATATCTAGGCAATAACTTTTACCTCTTACTATTAAACAGTTAGTGTTTAACTAATGGTTACTAATCCCAGATGTTTCACTTGTCTTATTTTCATTTTTATTAATTTATTCATTTGTGGAATTGTGCCATCACAGAGTTGTCATTCACATACAGTAGTATTGTATATGATGCTTCTGTGAAAAATGAAGAAGCGATGAGTACAGAGGAGCCAGAATGAGTGGCCAGGAGATTTGGCTTGCAGTCTGAAATTCAGGCTACACTAGTTGCCAATGTCATCAGCTATTATTAGCTTACGAGAATTTTTTTTTTATCCACAGGGAATATTTGCTGTATATTTGCGGTGAAGAAATTGTTCTCTGGCTAGATGGAAATCAGATGGAAGGTCCACAATGACATAGTTTGATGTAAGTGTGTGATGATTTAGTCATGTGCTTCATATGATGCTAAACCAGACATAATTGTTAGCTACAGTCATCTCATGGCTTCATGCTTGATCTATGTTGTGCTTTACATGAGTAAGTTTGTGGTTCTGAGGATCTTATTCACTTGATTCAAAAGAAAATGAGATTTTCTCCCTCCCTCTCTCTCTCTCTCTCTCTCTCTCTCTCTCTCTCTCTCTCTCTCTCTCTCTCTCTCTCTCTCTCTCTCTCACATATAACACAATTGCAACTCAGGTTAATATAATTCACATAATTTTTCAGACAGTATCATTCATGTGCGTACAGATCGGCCAAACGTTGATTCTGAAGTTAGACCGTCATTATTTCTTAAGATATCATCTGTCGTTTCATATGTTGGCCTGCACTGAGCATGGCTGTTGCATCTGGCTTTCATCTTACATCTAATTTTATGACGACCCATAAATCGTGAGAGCCAAAGACTTATGCTCCCAGATCAGAATCATAATCAGACATGTACAGGAAAGAGAACGATCAGCTTTCTATTGTGTTCTTTTCATAAGCTTTTTAAATGGTTAACCAACCTTCAGGTTTGTTGGTTAGCTAAAAGCCTTTCTGGATTTTAAACAATTCTGGGTTTTTTTTCCCAAGGGGTTCTGTTTTTAACTGTTTCAAAGGGAATCCCTAGATTGTAGGGTCCATCTGCACCAGATAGACAAACCCAGAGAACCTTTTAGAGTTTAGACTGCACTAAGCCTAAGCAGGGAATGCCAGAGTTCCTGGTTCTGGTCTTGAAGTGGTCCAAACAAATTCAGCATCTGTTTTAGACTGTCAGCACTTGTCAGTCGTGTCTGTCTGTGTTTGCTTCACTTGGTACATTGTGTCATGGTGAGACTCTGTTAGCAATAGCTGGTGATGGTGGCACTGCAAAAAAAGTGTATCAAGGTCTATTGTCATGAAGTGGAACTGCAACCATTTAAACTCTGGGTCTGAGTTTATATTAAAAAAAAAAACATAAAATAACTAGTTTGTGCTTTTAATCTGTAAAACAACCTTAAGTGTGTTTCATCAAACTCACCATTAGCACACATTTTATACAATGTTAACATTATATATACACACACTATAATGTTAATGTTAAATGTAACTGAAATTCAGGGGTCTACTGTGAACATGTTCCAGCATGACAAAACGCCTGTGCACAAACTGAGGTCCATGAAGACATAGTTTGCCAAAGTAGTGGTGGAAAAACTCAAGTGGTTTGCACAGAGCCCTGACCTTAACCCCACTGAACACCCTTGGGAACTGGGACATTAAATATGCCCCAGGCCTCCTCACCTAACATCAGTACCTGACCTTACAAATGCTCTTATAGCTGAATGAACACAAATCCCCACAGTCACTCTCTAAAATCTAGTGAAAAGCCTTCCCAGAAGAATTAAGGGAATTCTAATTGTAAATAAGGAATAATTTCCAAACTTTTGTGGGATGTTCAAAAATGACATACTGTATCAGAGTGATGGTCAGGAGTCCACACACCTTTGGCTATATAGCTAAATATTTGCTTCTACCTATTTGGCAAGCTCTAAGGATTGACAGTGTAATAGTCAGGGAGGTTAGTAATAGCAACCAAGAGTAATGTAATTGACAATGTAATAGTCAGTATTATTGCTGTCTCACAACTCCTTGCTTCATTCAGGAGCTTCTGTTACTTTTTGTCTGCATGTTCTCCCCAGGTTTGCGTGGGCTTTTTCTCACTTTCCAAAAATGCTGGTTGGACAACTGGGTATACCCCAGGTATAGATGTGTGTGTGCCTTGTACCTGCCAAGGACTGGCATCGTATCCTGGGTAAAATCTCCCTCAAAAATCTTGTGTTCAGTTTTCCTGGGATAGATTCAGAAACCCTGATAAAGATGATAAAGCAGAAGATATATGATGTTGTTATCATACTCAAGATATATGAATGTTGTTATATCTGGTTCAATTTATGTCACTCTTATTGTATAAGGATAAACGGAGTATAATCAAATATGTCTGGGCAGTCCTACAAAGGACTGGCATTCAGCCAGGGTGTATTAATGTATTGGCATGGAAGGAAAAAGTAGTTGTGTTTTTAGACTATAAAAAGCTTTAAAGGAAATATATTACAGAAATGTAATAATATAATATATAATTGTATTATATAAATATAACTGTATTATATTCTATTTCTGATATGGATACAGATGGATAAATGAAAAGTTGAGGTTTTATATATATATATATATATATATATATATATATATATAAAACAATGTGCACTATAGACAAAAATGTACTATAAAATTTAACAATAAACATTTGTATCTACATATTTTAACATGAATACCTGCTAAGCAAAGTCTAGAGTAAAAAATAGTATTTATACTATGATGTCACAGAAATATAATTAGAAATATAATTATAATTATGGGATTTTGCAAAAAAAATGTCCCCTTTACTCAATGAACTAACGAGTGAGAAAAGAACAATAAATGCTTATTTTAGAACTAACAAGTTCCAAGGATGTTTAGTGGTAAAGTGTTTGCATTTTTCTTATCTACTAAGAAAGTTCTGGAGAAACTTCTTTGTGATAATGTTTATATTTAAATGAAACCCAAGTGAGATTCATTCTTAAATTTCGTAACATCAAAGAGAAACCATTAAACAAAAGCTGTGTTTTAGAGTTGATTTGAACCAAGACTCCCACTCAGGCATGTACTCAGATTTAAACATGCTGTACATAGACTTTCAGTCATTGCAGTCACTTCATATTTTGAGTTAACATGAGCATTAAAACTAGACGAAGTGAGGGGGCGAGTTCTAGTTCATTCACTTCCTTTAGACTTTACTGATTTACAATACACTTTACACTCATTTACGATATCTCTGGTCTATACAAGATGCTCAATTAAAAACCAAAGATGGCTCAATAAACCTTGAAACAAGTCCCCAAAGCTTTCACAGACTTAGGTAGAATGGAAATGCTATAAACTGAAGATCTTGGCTTCTTTATTCAATCCATATTTCAGAAAAGATTGAATTAGACGTGGAGTGGATGGAATTTGTTCTTCATGGAAACGGTCTCTCTCTTTCAATTACACATCCCCTCTTCACTCCTCTTGGAAAGACACACACACACACACACACACACACACACACACACACACACACACACACACACACACACACACACACACACACAGACACACACACAGACACATATAGTCTCTGGGCTTTGCTATTTCCTGCAAACCGCTGGCAGCCTGACCCTCACATGGCTCTGAGTTTTATGGTGCAACATATGTTGAGGCTTGTTCGCTGGAAAAGTGTGGTTAAGGCAGTTTCGCTTCTTTGATTTACACTCTATAGACACTAAAGCATGGTTGCTTGCATAGCCTGGATCCTGTAATTTGATGTTTGTGACCTATGTTTAAGCTCGATAAGGTGTGCTGTGTGCCTCTGAGTTAGGAACTTGCAGCATTGCTGCTTGTTTTACTGCATTCCCAATTAGAGTTGGTGAAAGTGGGCAAACTGTGTTTAAGAAGCAATCAGATTCCTTGTGGGTTCATTTTAAATAGTGTGTGTGCGTGTAGTTTCCATTTGTAGAGTTGGAGCAGAACAGAATAGGTGGCTAATGTGTGACTGAGGATGTGTGTGTGTGTGTGTGTGTGTGTGTGTGTGTGTGTGTGTGTGTGTGTGTGTGTGTGTGTGTGTGTGTGTGTGTGTGTCTTAATGCGTGCCTGCACAGTTATGTAATGAAGATATGAAAACAACAGATCAGTTGATACTTACCCACTCTGTTGTACCAGTTTTACCTGTTACTGTGAATAGATCAAGTTTAGTTTATGTGCCTATATATCTGGCTACACCAGTTATATGTCATGATTGGCTTTGGAAAAAAATCCCTCTGAGGAAATATGAATTGGACTTTAAGCAGCCTTAAATCCAGCTGAAAATGAGAGATGTTTTGCTTATTTTGTCATCCCACAGGACTAGCACACTTCACATTAATTGTGTTTGCTCAGTAGTGGCTGCCCAGGGGGTGAGATAAGGCCTCATAGATAGTTTTTTCTCCCAGGATGAAGAGCAGAGGCACGTTATGACTAAGATATTTCCTCTGTGTTGAGATGGGAACGCTTTTTCAATGGTGAGGATTAACAGTGGGAAGCCAGTTCAGGCAAAAAAAATCATACACCAAATAAAATACTGATAGATTTTTATGGAAATACTGCATCATAATTTCAAATAGTCATACAAGTGGGACAGAAAATCCTGGGATTTGAACTCAACCTTCTAGCAGTAGTACTAAACCTTGGCACCTTATTTAAAACTTAAGTCATAAGCAGGCTCTTGTTATATACCATGTTCATGTTGAATTAATGAATCTGATTGATCAGGAGATCTTTCACAATACAGCTGCAATGCAAATCACAGGTTTAAATGAATGCACTCATTCCAATATATTATCAAATCTG